>NW_022196905.1:55037307-55047993 GCF_008632895.1 Mastomys coucha | reverse complement strand
TTATCAGAGTCTTGTCTCCTATTGCTGTGGTTCCTGGATAAAATAATTTGTCATTTTAACAAATGTTTAGCTCTGTGTTTTTCTTAAGGCATATATCTACTAATTAATTTTTATACTGAGTTTCACTAAAGAAGATTTTAAATGTCATAATATTCACAACAATTCAGCATCTGTGGAGAAAAATATATTTAAGACAGTTGAAAGTTTTAAAGTGTATAGTGCCCTATAAATGATGTGGTGATAGTAAATGAAATAATTTGACTGAAAATTTGTGACTGAGAAAAATGAGAAAAGTTTTGCATCTAGGTAACAATCTTTTATTTTGATTCTTGGAGCGAAGAGGAATGAATATGCAATAATTACCTGAGGAAGTCATCAATAAATATAATATTGAATTAGAGATGATCTTCTTTATAATTACAGCATTTGGAAGACACAAGGCCTTCAAATAATTATTTGGAACTACAAAAAATAAATATTTGCATAATCTACTCTAAGAAGAAGGAGATAACCTTCCAATTATTTTTCCTAATGACTAATGTAAGTGTTCACTTCCATATGCTTTATCAAGCTGAAGGAACTAAACTCTCCCACTTCCCTCCCCTTCATCTGTTCAGCAATAAACTCACAATGATCAGGAAAATATTATTCTTCATAATTTCACTACCATCTATGCATTGTACTAAATTTGATTTATATAAAATTAAAATATAAATGATGTGTGTGACCAAGTTCATGCAAGAGACAATTACTCAGAGTAATTAACATTAATGTGTTACATTTACTTTTGCCACAAGCATGCTGCATACTAACTCAGCTATAGATGAATAAATAAGATATTATGTGGTATTGGGGAATTCCTTTTAAAATATGACAAGGCTCATACTTAGTAGTTAGTACTTATTAGGTTGCTATTTCATTGATTGAAAAATTTTCTTCTTTTTTATAGGAAATTTTCAAACATTTGTTTATTAATCATCTAAAATTATTTTAATTAAACTGAACATGTTATTCACAATAATGGATATATGATTAATACTTAACATTTATGAATAGTTCAGTCACAACATCTCAATAGAACACACAATAAGAGAATTTTTTTCTGGCCTGTGCACTTTAACTATGAGCACAGAGAACCATACCTGCCCAGCAGTGAAGCAGGGTCATAAGAAGATTCACATTGACCTTTTACCTGAAAAGTCGTGCTTTACACTTAATGAATGCTTAATGGAGAAATGACAAAGATAATTATAAAGTACAGAGAACTAGAATCTGCATCTGGCTCTTTCAGCTGCTTGTTAGGCCTCTCAGAGGGCAGCCATGCTAAACTTCTGTCTGCAAACACACCAGAACACCAGTAGGAAGGTCAGGCCTTGGAGCCTTCTCTTGAACTGGATCCTAGTTTGGGCCTGTCACTGGACCTCCTTTCCCTCAGTCTCTTTTCCATTTCCTGCAGTTCTTTTAGACAGGGACAATTATTTTCAGTTGATAGTTCCAAAATATAACAATTTTTCTCTGAAAAATGTTTTTCTATATTTCCCATGCAGTATTTGTCAATGGCACAAAACCAAGATATTGAAATTTATTATTGATATTTCTGGTTCACTGACTCCCAGGGTTTAGTTACTCAGTAAGTACATTATTTCCAATACATAATCTCCAGTGCAGACAAGGCAGTCCTCTGCTGTATATGTGTCAGGAGCCTCATATCAGCTAGTGTATGCTGTCTGGTTGCTGGCTCAGTGCCTGAGAGATCTCAGAAATCTAGGTTAGTTGAGACTGCTGGTCTTCCTATGGGGTTGCCCTCCTCCTTGGCTTCTTTCAGCTTTTTCCTAATTCAACCCCAGAGGTCTTCAGCTTCAGTCCATTTTTTGGATGTAAATATCTGAGAGAAGATGAGAGAAGATGCAGCTAACCCTCAGGAGACTTGAGGCCCCAGCGAGTAGGGAAGTCTGCGGGGCTGGGGGAGGGCGCAGGAGGGACATCCTCTTGGAGACTGGGGAGGAGGAAAGGGATGAGGAATTATAAGAGGGTAGACAGGAAGGGGGATAACAACTGGACTGTAACAAAATATATAATAATAATAATAATAATAATAATAATAATAATAATAATAATAAAAGATATTGATGTTAATTATTGAAGAGTGCACAGTTTTATATTGTTCATGTATACCTAAGAATAGCTACATAGCTTTCAAAAAATAAGTGTAAACAGGCTCATGTAGAGAATGGAAAGTGAGTGTGAGTGAAAAGAAAGTACATAGAGAGAAGGGGGTCTCAAGTTAAGTCTTAAATAAATTTAGCATTTAAATGCCAGGGCCAGGAAGCTTCTTCAACAAGAGTACCTGCAAAGGAGTAGCCACTAATGATGTAGAAAACCAGGAAAGTGTGGTGTTGCATAAAGGACTAGAGACTGAACTTCAGGAAAGAGCAGTCTTCCACTGTGACAGCTCTAGACCTGTCAGAGAACCCCATGGGATAGAAGGAAACAGGGCTGCAAATCTTGGTCGGTGTTAGAACACTTGCCTGGCTCCCAGGTAGCTCTTGATTCAGTCTGTTACCCTGGGAAATACATGGGAAAACAGCACAATAACTGCAGTGAAAAGATCAAGGCACAGAGACTATAGATAGGCAACAGCTTTCCTTCTACTGTGTGCTTATCTATGACTAGAAAGTAATGCTACAGAAAATAGAGAAGCACAAAAAATTCTGAAGTTCTCCACAAAAGACACAATCTTTTGTCTCTTTATTTTTTTAAAAGAAAAATGGTTACTAACAAAAGCTCTTTAAAATAAATAAAAATGAAGCACACCAAAATTAACCGTTCTCAAAGTCCATACAACTTAGTGGATTTTTTTTTTTTTTTTTTTTTTTTGTTAGAATGAAGGAACTAGAGAAAGACTCAAGGAGCTGAAGGGTTTGCTGCCCCATAGGACAAACAACAATATGAACTAACCAGAGCTCCCAGGGACTCAACCACCAACCAAAGAGTACACATGGTGGGACTCATGGCTCCAGCTGCATATGTAGCAGAGGATGGCCTAGTTGGTCATCAATGGGAGGGGAGGCCCTTGGTCTTTTGAAGGTTCTATGCCCCACTGTAAGGGCATGTCAGGGCCCAGAAGCTAGAGAGGGTGGGTTGATGGGGAAGGGGAGGGAATAGGGTTTTTTTCTTTTTCAGAGGGGAACCCAGGAAAGAGGAGAATATTTGAAATTTAAATAAAGAAAATACCTAATAAAAAAAAGAAATAGAAAAAGAAAGGGAAGCTGTGAAGCCACACATTATATATTATAGTTTCAGTATTATATATACTTTATTCATTTATGAACCACGCAGTCAATTGCATAAACCTGGCTTGGAAATCTATGCAGCATAGGCTTTTAAAAATAATATGAAGTTCAGGATATATTATGGAATTTTTGGAAACCAAGATGAGATGAAACATGAGAAGCATGTAAAATCTTAAGAAAGGAAATACTAGTGTTATTCAAAAGATTGTTTCAGCCAGGAATAGTTATACATGGTTTTATCCCAGCACTTTAGAAGGCAGAGGCAGACAGATTTTTATGAGGCAAGGCTAGCTTTATCTACATATTAGGTTCCAGGTCTTCAAAGCTGCACAGTATGACATTGGCTCAAATAAATCAATTAATTAATTTATAAAATTTAATTGATTATTTTAAAAAGTCATCTCTGTGGTCTACAAAATACAAAAGTAATTTTGTTGTTATCTGTGTTTCTATATTTAAATTAAAAGACTTCTACTTTTGTAAATCATAAAGCATACTTTACATTTTATATATTGTTTTTATTATATTATATTATTTCTCTTTTTAGGAGAAAATTTATTATGCAAACCAAGCAGTATTTTTTCCATTTTACCAAAGAGTTCAATGAAATTAAATTAAGTGAGATAGCTTCTTAGTTCCTTTTAGAATGATAAGAAGGGTACATAAGTTAGGATGCATAAATTATATGGTTACTCATGACATTTGGAATGTTTCCAGTTACTGTTTTAATATAGACATGCATTATTTGCTTATTATTTTAGTGTCAATAATGGTCACTAATAGATGCAAATTTCTACAATATTTAAAAAAAAACAAAATAAAATTTTAAGTTGCAGAAGAGATAGTTTTGTGATAAGGTACTTGTCACCATCCTGAGTTTAGAGTTAAAGCTCACATGGTAGAAGGTGCCTGTAGTACTAGCACTGTGCAGATGGAAATAAAAGAACTCTTGGAGCTCTCTGACCAGAATTTTCTGCCACCATTGTAAATTTGAGGTTCAGTAAAAAATTTGTAACACAGAGTATAGTAGAAACCAATAGAGGATGACAGCAGACATCAACTACTGGCCCCTACATAACCCACCACATGTACACAGGTACACATACATATATATGTTTCTCTGTTTATAATTTAAATTCATATTTTTCTATTTTATTTGTATTTATAATTAAGAATTAAGTACTTAGTGTTATATTCTTTTATGTGCTTGTCTACCACTAGAAACAACAGATTGTTCTGTTATCATATATGAAATGTGAATAAGAATTAAGTACTCAGTATTATATTCTTTTATGTACTTGTCTACCACTAGAAACAACAGATTGTTCTGTTATCATACATGAAATATGAATAAGAATTAAGTACTCAGTATTATATTCTTTTATGTACTTGTCTACCACTAGAAACACAACAGGTTGTTCTAAGTTATCATACATTAAATATGAATCATATCAATTCTCATAAATACATAATATAATCTACTTCACAGATACTGATACAGAAGGTCACAGCCAATATAATTTTATTTGTAGTTGATAATTAAGTTACAAAAAAGTAGATAGACCAATATATAGATCTATCAGTAAGTAGTCAACATGGCACTAAATTTTTTGGGACCATTACATGCTCTTTAATAGATTAGTATTCAACATAGTATACAGATATCATAAGATGAGAGTAGAACAAAATATAATATTTTAACTCATCATTATAATGTCATTAAAGCCTCACAAGAAAATCTAGGACATGAAAATTCCATCAAATGGTTTCAAATTAACAGAAACATTTTTGCCTTACAGCAAGTTTCAAGCTGTTAACTTTCTGTACTCCTATTTTCCCAGAGTCACTTCTTTGATTAATTTGTTATCTCTGTCTATACATGGCTTCCTGGTATTTAACTTCAGTTCAAACTATTTTTCTGTAATCTAGACTCTTGTTTCTATGTAAACATGTGTCTGATTGAAATAATTTCAACTATTTTAACCACCATGTTTAACAAGTCTAAGGTATCTACATTGGGACAGTCTGTGTTATAGGTCTTGTATATGGTGAAGGAACTAAAATTCTTGAAGTTATACAGGATTAAAGGCTTATGGCTCCATTAATTCTCTATCTTGTTATTTTGCTATCCAGTTATGTTAAACATCCTTTTAAAGGCTCAGATTCAGATATTTTGAAAAATTTTTGAAATTCTACATTGATTATAGTCAGGTTTCCATAATTGCCCTCTAGTTTTGTTTGCTTGTACAATTTGCCTTTATATGCTGTTTTCTGGTAAAATAATCTTTTCAAAAATCTCTCTGTACTCTTTAACACCAGATGTGCTGGTTAAGTTTTGTCATCTTGATACAAATAGTCATGAATTACTAAGGAACCTCAGTTGAGGAGTTGCTTTTATCACATTGTCTCGTAGCATCCATGTTTAACCATTGGTTCTGGAAGTCCTATGACGCTGTGTGTGGTACCACTCCTGGGTGTTGCTGCCCCTCCATCCAGCAGAAATAAGGAAGCAACAACGAGCTCTTCTCCAAGCAGTTTATTCAGGAACCTTCATTTTTACTTCTTCTTATTAATCCCCTCTTACATCTTACTAGTTACATCTTACTTATTTCTATCTTACTTCTTCTATCTTACTACTTATATCTTACTACTTCTATCTTACTACTTACATCTTTACATCTTACTACTTACATCTTACTACTTCTATCTTACTACTTACATCTTACTACTTCTATCTTACTACTTACATCTTACTACTTACATCTTACTTCTTTCTTACTACTTACTCCTATTTCCTACTTACTCCTATCCCCTACATCTTATTCCTATTCTTACATACATCTTACTTCTAATTCCTACATCTTACTTCTATCCCTACATATTTACTCCTATATCTCACATCTTACTTACTATTATTCCAGCCCCCAGCCCTTGTGGGTTAAATACTTTCCCTGGTCCCAGTCAGCATCAGCTATGTGGCAAAGCATAATAGGCTACGAGAAATCATGCCAGCTTGCATCATAAACTGGAAGCACTCAGCTTTTCCAACTAAGGGCTTGTTTATCAATGCTCTCTGCTCTGGCCGGAGACCAGGTGTTCAATATATATGTAGGGTGGCAGCTGTGGCTCCCCACACTTGGGAAGGTGATATGGTTGTGTAAAAATGTAAGCAGAGAATTCTATGGAAAACAAGGCAATAATTAATACTCTGCTTTGCCCCCTGCTTCAGTTCTGCCTTCCAGGTTCCTGACTAACATTTCTTTCTTGAGTTCCTACTTTGGCTTCCCTACATGATGACAGGAACATGTTCAATGAGTAAATCCATTTCTTCTGCTTGTTAGCTTTATTGTTATTACTTAATCATTTTTCATAGCCAAGTCACCATCCCCCTCCTAGCCTGTGCTCCGACCGCTCTCCTTCCCACTTCCCTGCTCCCATCTCCAAGAGGATGTACCCACCCACCAACCACACTCTACCATACTCCCAGAGGCCTCTAGTCTCTCCAGGGTTAAGTGTGTCTTCTCTGACTAAGGCCAGACCAGGCAATCCTCCATTCTATATTTTCCAGGGGATCTAATATCAGCTAGTGTATGCTGCCTGGTTAGTGGCTGTCTGTCTGAGAGATCTCAGTTATCTGGTTTTAAATGTTTTAAAAATTATTTCTTTTTGAATGTTTGTTAGCGTGGGTTCCCTTTATGTGCCTCCATTCATGTTTATTCATTCATATGTTCATGTGCTCACAGCTTCTGGTGCTTCTGATGAGCTGGGATCCCTGGAACTAGGGCAACAGGTGGTTTGGAAACACAATATGGATGTCAAGAACCAAACCTTTGTCCTCTGAAATATCATTGATTACCCTGAACTGCTGAGGTACCTTCTGTGTCTCCCCACTTGTTTTTGTTTAATATTTTCATCGTAGCAAAAGAAACCAAATAGGACAGCATTTCTTTTTAAATATATTCAGATTGTTCAATACTAGGACATGAGGGACTCAAGTAAAAAATCCTTTTACCAATCCACTATTTACTTCATTCCAGGTGAACATATTCCATTTCTTCTTTACTTTCATTTTTCTTGGTTGCTCTTTTTTTATTGGATATTTTCTTTATTTACTTTTCAAATGTTATCCCCTTTCCCAGTTTCCCATACTCCCCCTACTTCTATGAGGGTGTTCTTCCACCCACCCACCCACCTACTCTCACTTCCCCACCCTCAATTCCCCTATACTGGGACATCTATCAAGCCTTCATAGGACCATGGACCTCTCCTCCCATTGGTACATGACAGCTACATATGCAGCTGGAGCCATGTGCACTCCTTTGTTGATGGCTTAGTCCCTGGGAGTTCTGGGAGGTCTGGTTGGTTGATATTGCTGTTCTTCCAGTGGGGTTGCAAAACCCTTCAACTCCTTCAGTCCCTTCTCTAACTCCTCTATTAGGGACCCCATGCTCAGTCCAATGGTGGGTTGTTAACCTCCACCTCTGTATTTGTAAGGTTCTGGCAGGGCCTCTTAGGAGACAACCATATCAGCATGCACTTCTTGTCATCCACAATAGCATACCAGTTAGGCAACTGTATACAGGATAAATCTCCAGGACAGCCTATGGACAGCCTTTGCTTTAGTCTCTGCTCTACATTTTATCTCCATATTTGCTCCTGTGATGATTTTGTACTCCTTCTAAGAAGGACTGAAGCATGCACACATTGATCTTCCTTCTTATTAAACTTCATGTGGTCTGTGAATTATATCCTGGTTATTTGGAGCTTTTGGGCCAATACCCACTTATCAATGAGTGCAAACCATGTGTTTTCTTTTGTGATTTTGTTACCTAAATCAGGATGATATTTTGTATTTCTATCCATTTGCCTAAGATTTTCATTAATTCATCATTTTTAATAGCTGAGTAGTACTCCATGGTGTAAATATACCACATTTTCTGTATCCATTCCTCTGTTGAGGGACATCTTGGTTGTTTCCAGTTTCTGGTTATTATAAATAAGGCTGCTATGAACATGGTGGAGCATGTGTCTTTACTACATGTTGGAACATCTTCTGGGTATTTACCCAGGAGAGTTATAGCTGGGTCCAATTTTCTGAGGAACCGCCAAACTGATTTCCACAGGGGTTGTACCAGCTTGCAATCCCACCAGCAATGGAAGAGTGTTCCTCTTTCTCCACATACTCACCAGCATCTGCTGTCTCCTGAGTTTTTGATCTTATCCATTCTGACCTGTGTGAGGTAGAATCTCAGGGTTGTTTTGATTTGCATTTCCCTGATGACTAAAGATGTTGAGTATTTATTTAGATGTTTCTAGGACATTCGATATTCCTCAAGGGAGAATTCTTTGTTTAGCTCTGTACCCCATTTTTAGTAGGGTTATTTGGTTCTCTGTAGTCTAATTTCTTGAGTTCTTTGTATATATTGAATATTAGCCCTCCATTGAATGTAGGATTGGTAAATATCTTTTCCCAATCTATTGGTTGCCATTTTGTCCTATTGACAGTGTCCTTTGCCTTACAGAAGCTTTGCAAATACATGAGGTTCCATTTGTTGATTCTTGATCTTCCAGCACAGTCCATTGGTGTTCTGTTCAGGAATTTTTCCCGTATGCCCACATGTTTGAGGCTCTTCCCCACTTGCTCCTCTATAAGTTTCAGTGTATCTGGTTTTATGTGGAGGTCCTTAATCAACTTGGACTTTGAGTGAATTTGCATTCTTCCACATACTGACTGCCAGTTGAGCCAGCACCATTTGTTGAAAATGCTATCTTTTTTCCCACTGGATGGTTTTAACTACTTTGTCAAAGATCAAGTGACCATAGGTGTGTAGGTTCATTTCTGACTCTTCAATTCTATTCCATTGATCTACCTGCCTGTCTCTGTACCAATACCATGCAGTTTTTCATCACTATTGTTCTGTAATACAGCTTGAGGTCAGGGATGGTGATTCTCCCAGAAGTTCTTTTATTGTTGAGGAGAGTTTTTGCTATCCTGGATTTTTGTTATTCCAAATGAATTTGCAAATTGCTCTTTCTAACTCTGTGAAGAATTGAGTAGGAATTTTGATGGGGATTTCACTGCTTTCAGCAAGATGGCCATTTTTACTATATTAATCCTGCCAATCCATGAGCATGGGAAATCTTTCCATTTTCTGATATCTTCTTTAATTTCTTTTTTCAGAGACTTGAAGTTCTTATTATATAGATCTTTCACTTTTTTTGGTTAGAGTCACACCAAGGTATGTCACATTATTAATGGCTATTGTGAAGGATATCATTTTCCTTGTCTCTTTCTCAGCCTGTTTATCCTTTGAGTAGAGGAAGGCTACTGATTTGTTTGAGTTGATTTTATATCCGGCCACTTTGCTGAAGTTGTTTATCAGCTGTAGGCGTTCCCTGGTCGAAATTTTGGGGTCACTTAAGTATATAATCATATCATCTACAAATAGTGATATTTTGACTTCTTTCTAATTTGTATCCCATTGACCTTCTTTTGTTTTCTAATTGCCCTGGTTAGGACTTCAAGTACTATGTTGAATAGATAAGGAGATAGTGGGTAGCCTTGTCTAGTCCCTGATTTTAGTGGGATTGCTTCAAGTTTCTGTCTGTTCAATTTGATGTTGGCAACTGGTTTGCTGTATATTGCTTAAACTATATGAAGGAATGCTGGATTTTGTCAAATGCTTTTTCAGCATCTAATGAAATGATCATGTTGTTTATTCCTTTGAATTTTTTTATGTAGTGGATTACATCAATGGATTTCTATATACTGAACCATCCCTGAATCCCTGGGATAAAGCCTACTTGATCTTGGTGAATGACCATTTTGATGTATTTTTGGGTTCAGTTGGCACGAATTTTATTGAGTACTTTTCCATCGATATTCATAAGAGTCATTGGTCTTAAGTCCTCGTTCTTTTTGGTCCTTGTGTGGTTTAGGTATAAGCGTAATTGTGGCTTCATAGAATGATTTGGGTAGTGTGCCTTCTGTTTCTGTTTTGTGGAATAGTTTGAAGAATATTGATATTAGATCTTCTTTAAATGTCTGATAGAATTCTCCACTTAACCCCTCTGGTCCTGTGCTCTTTTTGGTTGGGAGACTATTAATGACTGCTATTTCTTTAGGGGTTATAGAATTGTTTAGATGGTTTATCTGATCCTGTTTTAACTTTGGCACCTTGTATGTGTCTAGAAAATTGTCCATTTCATCCAGATTTTACAATTAAGTAGAGCATAATCTTTTGTAGTAGGATCTGATGATTTTTTGAATTTCTACAGTTTCTGTTATTATGTCTCCCTTTTCATTTCTGATTTTCTTAATTTGGATATTGTAGGATGCCGTCCCGCAGCTCCTACTTGCGTGGGGTTCCACGAACCGAGGATTTGGAGACCT
>NW_022196905.1:54988738-55028128 GCF_008632895.1 Mastomys coucha | reverse complement strand
TAGGCTCCAAACCCCCAGCGAGTTGAGTCTCTGGTTTCAGTTTCAGTGGGCACAGCAGGGCTCCCACAGGATATTGTCTCTGTGCACTCTGGTTAGTCTGGCTAAGGGTATATCTATCTATCTTGTTGATTTTTCTCAGTGAACAAGCTTCTGTTTTGGTTGATTCTTTGTATAGTACTTTTTGTTTCTACTTGGTTTATTTCAGCTCTGAGTTTATTTCCTGCCATCTACTACTCTTGGGTGTATTTGCTTCTTTTTGTTCTAGAACTTCCAGGTGTTCTGTCAACTTGCTAGTGTAAGCTCTTTCCAGTTTTTCTTTGGAGGCACTTAGAGGTATGAGTTTTCCTCTTACTATTGCTTTCATTGTGTCCTATAAGGTTTGGTATCTTGTGTCTTCATTTTCATTAAATTCTAAAGTCTTTTGTTTCATTCTTTATTTCTTCCTTAACCAAGTTATCATTGAGTAGAACATTGTTCAGTTTCCATTTGTATGTTGTTTTTCATTGTTTTTGTTGGAATTTAAGACTACACTTAGTCTGTGGTGATCTGATAATGTGCATTGGATTATTTCAATCTTCTTGTATCTGTTGAGTCTTGTTTTGTAGCCAATTTTATGGGCAGTTTTGGAGAAAGTACCATGAGGTGCTGAGAAGAAAGTATATTCTTTTGCTTTAAGATGAAATGTTCTATAAATATCCTTTAGATCTATTTGCTTCATAACTTCTGTTAGTTTCACTTTTTCTCTGTTTAGTTTCTGTTTCCATGATCTGTCCATTGCAGAGAGTAGGGTGTTAAAGTCTCCCACTTTTATTATGTGAGGTACAATGTGTGCTTTGAGCTTTATTAAAGTTTCTTTTATGAATGTGGGGACCCTTGCATTTGAAGAATAGATGTTTAGAATTGAAAATTCATCTTAAGTTTTTCCTTTGACCAGTATGAAATGTCTTTCCTTATCCCTTTTAATAACTTTTGGTTGAAAGTTGATTTAATTTCATATTAGAATGACTACTCCAGCTTGTTTCTTGGGACCATTTGCTTGGAGAATTTTATTCCAACATTTTACTTGGAGGTAGTGTCTGTCTTTGACACTGAGTTATGTTTCTTGTATGCAACAAAATGCTGGATTCTGTTTCTATAGCCAGTCTGTTAGTCTATGTCTTTTTATTGGGAAATTGCCTCCATTAATATTAGCAGATATTAAGGAAAAGTAATTGTTGCTTCCTGTTATTTTTGTTGTTAGAAATGGAATTCTGCTCATGTGGCTCTCTTAGTTTTGTTGAAAGATTACTTTCTTGCTTTTTCTAGGGTATAGTTTCCCTCCTTGTGTTGGTGTTTTCCAGGTATTATCCTTTGTAGGGCTGGATTTGTGGAAAAATATTGTGTAAATTTGTTTTTGTTGTGGAGTATCTTCTTTTTTCCAGCTATAGTAATTGAAAGTTTGCTGGGTATAGTAGTCTAGGCTGGCATTTATGTTCTCTTAGGGTCTGTATGACATCTGCCCATGGTATTCTGGCTTTCATAGTCTCTGGTGAGAAGACATGTAATTCTGATAGTGCTGCCTTTATATGTTACTTGGCCTTATTCCCTTAGTGCTTTTAATATTCTTTCTTTCTTTAATGTATTTGGTGTTTTGATTATTATGTGAAGGGAGGAATTTCTTTTCTGGCCCAGTGTATTTGGAGTTATGTAGGCTTCTTGTATGTTCATGGACATCTGTTTCTTTAGGTTAGGGAAGTTTTCTTCTATAATTTTGTTGAACATATTCACTGGCTCTTTAAGTTGGGAATCTTTGCTCTCTTCTATACCTATTATCCTTAGGTTTCGTCTTCTCATTGTGTCCTGGATTTCCTGGTCATTTTTGGTTAGGAGCTTTTTGTATTTTCTTTGACTGTTGTGTTGATGTTTTCTAAGGTATCTTCTGCCCCTGAGATTCACTCTTCTATCTCTTGTATTCTGTTGGTGATGCTTGCATCTATGACTCCTGATCTCTTTCCTAGGTTTTCTATCTCCAGGGTTGACTCCCTTTGTGTTTTCTTTATTGTTTCTATTTCTGTTTTTAGATTTTGGATGGTTTTGTTCATTTCCTTTGCTTATTTGTTTGTGTTTTCCTGTAATTCTTTAAGAGATTTTTGTGCTTCCTCTTTAAGGGCTTCTAGCTGTTTACCTGTGTTCTCCTGCATTTCTTTTTTTCTTATTAGATGTTTTCCTATTTACAATATCTCCTTTCTCACGTACCCCTCCAAAAAATAAAGAAAAATAGAATAATAAGAAAAAATATAATAAAAAAAAACTAAGACAAACCCCTGTTCCCTCCCCCCTCTCCCTGTTCACCATCCCACCCCTTCCTGCTTACTGGCCCTGGCATTCCTCTACCCTGAGACATAGAACCTTCACCAAGCCAAGATCCTCTCCTCCCATTGATGACTGGCTTGGCCATCCTCTGCTATATGCATGCTGCTGGAGCCATGAGTCCCCCCATGTGTCTTCTTTGGTTGGAGTTTTAGTCCCTGAGAGCTCTGAGGGTACTAGTTAGTTAATATTGTTGTTCCCCCTAAGGGGCTGCAAACCCTTCGGCTCCTTGGGTCCTTTCTCTAGCTCCTTCATTGGGGACCCTGTACTCAGTCCAATGTATGGCTGTGAGCCTCTACTTCTGTACTAGTCAGGTACTGTCAGAGCCTCTCAGGAGACAACTATCTCAGGCTCCTGTCATCCAGCACTTGTTGGTATCCACAATAGTGTTTAGATTTGATGATTGAATATAGGAAGGATTCCCAGTTGGAATAGTCTCTGAATTGTCCTTCCTTTAGTCTCTGCTCCATAGTTAGCTTCTACAACTCCTTCCATGGGTATTTTGTTCCCCCTTTTAAGAAGGAACTAAGTATCCTTACTTTGGTCTTCCTTCTTTTTGAGTTTCTTATGGTTTATGGGTTGTACTTTGTGTATTCTGATCTTCTAGGCTAATATCCACTTATCAGAGAATATAATAACCAGAAACTGGAAACAACCCAGATGACTCTCAACAGAGGAATGGATACAGAAAATGTGGTACATCTATACAGTGGAATACTACTCAACTATTAAAAACAATGAATTTATGAAATTCTTGGGAAAATGGATGGACCTGGAGAATATCATCCTGAGTGAGGTAACCCAATCATAAAAGAACATACATGGTATGCATTCTCTCCTGTATTTCTTTAAGGGAGTTATTTTTGTCCTTTTAAAAGAATTTAGATAAGAATCCTGCTTTTCCAGTGTGATGGTATGTCCAGGACTTGCTATGGTGGGAGAATTGGATTCTGATGATGTCAAGTAATCTTGGTTTCTATTGCTTCTGTCCTTAAGCATGCCTCGCACCATCTGATTATTTCTTGTGCTCCATACCCTTGCTATATCTATTTGGAGCCTGTCCTTCCTTTAATCCTGGTTGAGTCAGAACTCCTTAGAGTCCAGCTATCTCTGTGATCCTGTGATTTCTGGATCCTGTGATCCTGAGATTTTGGGTGTGTCAGAGTTCCTGATGTGAAGCTGCCTCTGTGACCCTGAGATCCTGGTGTGACAAATCTCTGGAGGTTTAGGGACTGCCTGCTGAAGTTACACCCAAGGTAGACCCTAGTGGTGTAGGAACAGATGACATGCTTTACTTACTCCTGATCCTAAGACCCTAGGTTACCTGGGGGGTGGAGCCTCCTCCAGGAGCTTTGGGACTGGCTGCCTAATTCTTGCCCAAGGTGCTCTTTATTTTTTTAGCTAGATGTCTTTTGCCCTTTGACCTTTTCATTATCTAAACTGAGTTTAATAAAATAATAAATTGGTTTTTTCTCATATCAATAAGCGAATTGTCTAGTTTATTTGTTAAACACAATGATAAACAACATACATCAGCCTAACCCTTCAATGTATTTATGTAGACAAACAAAAAAGGTAAGATAACCAACCAGTACACTTTCTATCCAAAGGGGATATTTTAATTAGAAAAGATAAAATTTTGCTTGAAACTTAGAAAATTCCCCCCCCCCAGGACATGTAGAATTAAACTAAGAGGAAGGAAAGAAAGAAGGATGAAGAGGAGAAAGAAGAGGAGGAGACAAAAACAAAATTGAAAGCAACAACAAAATAAAACATGACAAAATGTTCTTGAGTGGGAAGGATACATGTGCTAATTTAAATTCTGTGTGCTGTACCTATGGTCTTGCATTTTCCATCCATACTTATTAATTTTAGTCAAGGAAAGAAAGAGAAAGGCAGAGAAAGGCAAGAAAAGTGATGTAATTTTTATGTTTTTAAAGTGCTGTCATCATTGAATTACAATACCTGACTATAAATGAGATCATAGGCATAACGATATGCTTTGCTCAGTTAAGACTAGATGAAATCCAAAAAAAAAAAAAAGATCAGTTCATAATTTTTTTGAGAAACTCAGCAGCTCACTCCAATTAATAAAGTGTGTTATCAATAGTGAGGTGATTTAAACTACTGTGTGCTAGCTGTGTGCTAACACAGTGTCATCCTGAATGAGTTTGGGGCTTTAAACAAGCTTGTTGATTTGCTTGGTTTATCACCTAATGCTTATTTAGAATAATCAAGAGACATCATCACCCTGTGAATTTTTTCTATCCTAAGGCTGTTTACTTGTGTCTAATTTTAAATTTAAATACATTAAAGTGAAATATTCAAGTGGCTATTATGACATGTTATTGGGTTAGAATGTGAGGATTAAGATCTGCATTTACAACTTCCAAGTGAAACACTGTGAAGATACTAGGAAGTGATTTTTATCTAAAAACATTTCAGCATTTTCCATCTTACTAGAACCAGTCTCATTGAATCATGATAAAGTCAATTGATCAATTTCTCTTACATTTTTTCCCATTTATATTTGTGTACTGGAAAAATCAAATAGAATTAGCACAAAAGGGCACGGTGCATAACGAAAAAGTAAGTACTTGAAACAGAAAACATTTCTATGTTCAGGTTTTGAAAACAAACATTTTAAGTAATTAACATTTTAAGAGAAAACCTGGCTGAGAAAGAGGTTGAATCATGAGTATGAATTATTAAGACAGGTCGGCTTCAGGCTGAGATTCCAGCTAGGTTAAAACATCTCTTATTTTACAGTTGATATGCCATTTTTTTTTTCATGCAACAATCCCTTTGATCTTAAAAAAAAAATCCCATCATTGTCACAAAATAAAGAGCAATGTCTGTGGTTTAGAGTTAAAGAGAGAAACAGGTTAATGAACTACAGCCCTGCTCATGTCAGAGGAAAGCAGGTCTTAGAACTTTAGTTCTTTTGCAGGTCACAGGTCGTGATGTGCTATCTTCTGTGTGAAAGGCCATATCAGGCACAGCTCTGTGAAAAACATCAGCCATTCATAGCAAATATATTTATGTTTTTGAAACCAAGAAAAATAAGAGATTATTGTAGTTAAGACCTAAATGGAATGAGCACAACTGGAGAAGTGAGGAAGACAAGCCAAGCAAGTCCTATAGGTAAAAGGTCTGGACCTCCAATTCCACATTTCTTATATCCTAGTCTCCCAGGTGATGGTAAGAAAGGACAACATTATGGGAGAATATCAGGAATAGAATTTATAACCACACAGAAGATGTTACAGATGTTTTCCATACTTCTTATAGTGCTATGTTATTGCTGTTGTTGTGGCAACTAATTATCCCACAAGAGACAACGTTAGGGAGATAGAGTTTATTCTGGTATATAGTTCCAAAAGAGCAGATTTTACAGAGGTTAAGTCTTGAAAACAGCAGTGTGTGACAACCAGTCACAATATAATTTGTTTAATACTGTGTTTATTTCTCAGAAGGTGATGGATTTGTTATATTTAGCAAAGTTGTTTCTCTTTTTAGGAAAGCTAATCAACAGAAAAGAGAGCTTCTCATTTTTTGACTATCTAGTAATGTATTCATCTTTACTATGTCATTGAGTTCCTGATGAGTCAGGGATACAGCAAAGATTTAGGAGCTGATACTATGACCCTAAATCTTAGGAATAACATTCTAAATCATGAGTTTTACTGCTGGAATGCAGAAGGAATTAGGAGAAAAAGAAAGAAAGTATGAGAGAAAGATGGTGGAACTCATGGGAAAATTCATTTTTTAAACTCTACTTTTAGTTTGTTAAAATTCAAATAATTTGTACTTTATATATTTGTGTGGAATTAACTATATCTGAGCATATTAGCTTTTTTGAGATCTTATAGTATGTCTGGTTTATTCGCTTGATCGTATAAATGAAAATCTCTAGTCTACAAATGTGATGTTTAAAATCTATTCAGCTGATGGTTTAGCCCATAGGAGCTCTGAGAGTACTGGTTACTAGTTAGTTCATATTGTTGTTTGTTCTAAGGGGCTGCAAACCCTTCAGCTCCTTGGGTCCTTTCTCTAGCTCCTTCGTTGAGGACCCTATGCTCAGTCCAATAGATGGTTGTGAGTCTCTATTTCTGTATTAGTCGGGCACTGTCAGAGCCTCTCAGGAGACAGCTATATCAGGCTCCTGTCAGCCAGCACTTGCTGGAATCCACGATAATGTCTGGGTTTGGTGATTGACTCTGGAAAGGATTCCCAGGTGAAGCAGTCTCTGGATTGTCCTTCTTTCACCATCAACCAAATAGCATACATGGTAGGACTCATGGTTCCAACAGCATATGTATAGCAGAGGATGGCCTAGTCAGCCATCAATGGGAGGAGAGGTCTTTGGTCCTGTGAAGGTTTATGCCTCAGTGTAGGGGAATGTCAGGGCCAGGAAGTGGGAAAGGGTGGGTTGGTGACCAGGGGAAATGGGGAGGAAACAGGGTTTGCTTTTTGGTTTTATTTTGGTTTTAGTTTTTGGTATTTTTTCAGAGAGGTAACCAGTAGAGGAGATATCATTTGAAATGTAAATAAAGAAAATATCTAATAAAAAAAACTATCCAACTGAGCCAAAGGTCTGTTATATAGTTATTTCCTCTAAATTAAGACATTATTGCTCAGACAGAGGGAGTAAGGCTCCTAAAACTGAGGAAGATGAGAAACATTTCAAGGTTCTTAAAACTAGTTCATATTTTTACAGTAGTAAATCTACTGAAGGAGAAGATTCTCTTTGGACAAGTTGTCCAGAAGTCAGGAGGAGTGCTTCTGAGAAACATGTTGATTTGCAAATAGTCATTCACACCGGGAAAGATATGTTTATGATTCAGTTCATTTGAGTCACATATGCTTCTATAATCAAATCTTTGTTTCACCAAGCTAGATGTGAGAAAAATTCTTTCTTTGATGTGTTTTAGGGGTAAATAGACATTTGTGGATAACTCCTCAAGAAAATTCATTTGACACAAATATTGAATAAACAGGCACCAATAGAAGCAAAGTTGAATTAGAAAAAAAGATGATGAATGATTTATATTGAATTTTTTTAATCCATCTAAGCATCTACAGAACAATTCCAAAATGACTGCATAGGTTCATATGGTTTCAGATGATGTACCTCTTTGCTTTATTGGTAATTTTGCCCATGATATGATGGAGGATAACACACTTAACCAAGGCTCAACCATATAAATATGGAACATTCTTTAGAGTAATCTTAGGTTGATCACCTCTCTACATGTTGTATGGAACGGTGCATTTTACCAACTACTTTGTTGATTTAAGTAGTTTGTCAAGTTAGTGATACTCCTCAAGAAGCTAATAGAATACAGAATATTTTATAGTTCTTAAGAGTATTATCTAGGGAATGATATGGTAGTTTTCTGTATCAATACTTATATGGCCTTTGTTATTGATGGTAAGATTTGTGGCTAATGCTCACTTGTCTGCTTATAGATGACTTGCCTCTAAAATGAAGAATTACACTGAGAAAATATTTACATCCTCTTAGTTGGCCTATGATTTGACCAGAAAAATTGGGAATAGAAAATAAAAGAATGTTGTGATTGAGGTGTGATGGTATGACTCTGCTTGCCCCAGGGATGGGCATTGTTAGGAAGTCTGGCCTTGTTGGAGGAGGTATGTCACTGTGAGGATGGGCTTTGAGACCATACGTTCAACTCAGATACTACAAGGTCCCAAGTCAGTATGTGTTTAGAATTTGGGAACACTTAGAAAGGAGATGAGACAGGGTGAGAACCTGGTACAATAAATAATAATGAATAGTATTATAAACACAATGCAATGGAATCTACAAGAAAGATACTCTTGAATATGTACCATTCTCAAAGATGATATCCATTTAAAATATTTCTTTTATTTTGTTATGAACAGGCCTATACATGCTAGAATCCAAAGAAGTTTTCCTTTTATTTAATTTCTGTTCATTGATTATTTACTAATGCATCAAAATTCTAGCACAAATATTTAATGATCATGAAAGGACAATTCTCATATTCATATGGAAAAATAAAAGACTCAGGATAGCTAAAAACAGTCCTGAAAAATAAAGAACTCAGGAAAAGCTGGAAAAAGCTGAGAAGGAGGATGACCTTGTAGGAAAACAGTCTCGAATAACCTGGACCCTGAGATCTCTCAAACACTGGACTACCAACCAGGCAGCATACACTAACTGATATGAGGCTCCCAACACTTATACAGCAGAGGACTGATGGGTCTGGGTTAAGTCAAAGTAGATGTACCTAACCTCAAAAGACTGGAGGCCCCAGGGAGTTTAGAGCTCTGGTGGGGCCATCCTAGTGGAGACAGGGGATTGGGAAGGAGGTGTGAGATGTGGAACAGTTGAAGGGTATACCGGGGGGAGGAATAAAATCTGGAGTATTAAAAAATAATTAAATAAATAAAAGATTAAATAAAAAACAAAGAACTCCTGGAATATATGTTATATTTTTCTACCTATATTTGTCTTCTTGTTGCACTCTTAACATTGAAATTAGAGGCTGTCTGCAGCTCTTGTTGCCTGCATTTGGCGTTCTTTTCTTTCTACTAGGATGCCTTCTCTCCAGCATTAATATCATTAGAGGTGCCTAGCCACAGTGGAACTTCATATACCACATTTGGTTGATACCCAGAGGAGATCTTCCCTTTTATGAAGTGAATCAGAGGATGATTGGCTGGGGACAAAGGGGAATTTGAAGGACAGGAGGGAGGGAAATCTGTTGTTGGGATGTAATATATCACAGAAGAATTAACAAAAATAAAAAGAGAACTGCTGCCTGTATCCACATTTCTAATTTCAACTCATACTACAGAACTAGTTATTACAATAAAAATCATGTTGCATTGGCATGAAAAATAATACATTGATCAAAGGAATTGAAGACCCAGACATAAATAAATGTTTTTATGAACACCTGATTTAGGACAAAGAAGCCGGAAATACACACTGGAGAAAAACAACATGTGAAACTGGATGTCTGAGTGTAGAAGAATGCAAATAGACCCATATATACCATCATGTAAAGACTAACCTCCAAATGGATCTTAGACCTCAACAATACCAGGTACACTTATCCTGACAGAAGTGAAAGTGGGGAATAAACTTGAACTAATTGGCACAGGATAAGACTTTCAGAACAGAACAGCAGTAGTTCAAGCACTAACATCAAAAATTAATAATGGCAACTCATAATACTGAAAGGCTTATTTTAAGCAAATGACACTGTCTTTTGCACAAAAAGACAACCTAGAGAAGAGGAATTGATTTTAACCAACTCAGCATCAATAGAAGGCTATTATCTCATATAAATATATATGATAAAAATAAAAAGGGAGGTATAGGACTTTTCAATATGAGGAAACTCGAATAGCTTACTTGGGATTGGTTTTGACATCCTACCTATTGCTGAGTACTTAGAGTCACCTAATCTGAACACATGGGATGATAAATGAGTCTATTTGCCACTACTTACTTTAATTACAAGTTTTTCTAACTAAAGTTGGGTGTAACACAAATACATACATAAAATACAAATATTTAGAAGACACTTTTTTATATGATTTGGTAGCCAAAAAATATTACTAGGTTCTAGGACCTATTATTTCTATAGCCATGAATTTTGAATATATTTATAGAACTGGACATAAATTCCCTCACATCAGAAAGCTTCAGATTCAATGAAAACAATGGTTGGATGCAATTATAAATAGCAGGCATATCTGAATTGACCAGTTAGTATTATAGCATTCAGTGACTAGCAGGTGTTAAGATCATCGATGGTTTTTTTTTAAGTAATTATTTTTAAATTAATTATTTTTTATTTACATCCTCAATGATGCTCCCATGCCACCCAGAATTCCTCACCCTGTTCCCCCTCTCCTTCACCTCTAAGAGGGTGTCTCCCTCACCCTCCTGGGCATCCTCCTTCTCTGGGGTATTAAGTCTTTATAGGATTAGGCAGAGCTCTGGGAAGCCTATTGAATATTTAGGTGAAGAACTGAAGGAATTGAAGGTGATGGCAACCCCATTGATGGCTTTTGTTATTCAGCTTCTCTAAAAACATCTTCTAGTCCTATGAAAACCAGTATAGAAAGATGTTCATGACAGGAGATAAAGCCAGACACATCATAAAATGCTTTTAATCATACCACCTGGATATATTATTAAAGTACATAATAAAATGTTACATTTGTCACTTGAGTACTATTTGTCACTTAATTTTTTTATTATTTAAGGAAAAAGGGCCCAATCTTTAATGAAATCATAGAAAAGGAAGTAAAAAAAATTGTATTTATACTATTTTATCAAATCTTGGTAACTTAAAATACTATTACAACAAAAGGCACACATAGTACACATAAAATATAAACAGGAATATAATTATAAAAACAAAAATGTTGTAAACATCTAAAACATAGATCAACAAAATAAAATAATTAAAATTATTAATTTTAAGTGTTAAATCACACCCAAATGAGTAATCTTTTAAGATTAATGTTCCATTAAAATATGATTATATTTCTTAGAAAAGGTGAAGGGATCTATTAGGCCAGAGCATGGCAAACATATCTCCCATTATCTTTCCTTTACTAGCCTTGTTAGATTACATTGCTAAAGTTAGCCATCAAGGTCTCTCCCTTTATTTGGTGACTTCCTCTTCCTAGAGCTGACCATGAAAGTCTAGCTGTCAAAAAGAAAGAAAGAATGAATGGAAGGAAAGAAGGAAGGAAGGAAGGAAGGAAGGAAGGAAGAAAGGAAGGAAGGAAGGAAAACAAAGAACAAAAGAAAGAAAAGAAAAAGAAAAATTGAACTGAGGTTAGAATGAGCCAAAATATGTGAATGAAAATCAGGATGTGTATACAAGTTTTATGATTTTGGTTATAAAATTCTAAGGAATATAGTGTCATAAAACGCAAGTGTTAAATTTCCAGTCATGGTCCCATGAAGTAAAGAGGGATTGGAAGACTAGGCAATAGTTTTGAAAATATGCAAAGTTATTTTCACCTTCACAAAAATAGTATTAATAGAGTCATGGTCACAGGTATGGTTGTACTAAGGAAATGAAAAGAACTTCACAAACATTTGTGAAGTTTTGTGATCGAGAGCAAGAAGATATGCATCTAGTGAATATTAAAAACCCAGAGCTTAGCTGAGATGTCGGACTCCAATGTGACTCCTGGAGGTATTATAAATAAATATTATTTAAAATTTAATGTTAAAAATCTCGAAGGCTATTTCTATTTAGTATGTGATGTGAACTTCACATGTGTTATTTATTTGATTTAAACAAAAGAAGTGTGGCATGTCCTTCAACTGCTCAGTTTGTAGTTTGTGAAGTTGAAATGCAGATACATTGAGTTAATCATCCAGTGTCAGGGTATAGTAAGTTGTTCATAGAAGAAATCAGAGGAAAAGTTTTTTTAACTTGAAGTTCACTTTACTATGTGAACTTTTAGTGTGTGCCATAATCATTGCAGAAATATTTTCACAGCGTTCAACTTTAAAGGTTAGGTTTGTTTGCCCTCTGTGAACACAGTGAAATCAGAGTCTGAAAAGTAATTGCACCTAATAAATAATTTCTGAAAACTTCAGCACTATGGCATCAGTATCTATTTATTTGATTTGTTCATCTTGTTATGAAAGAAAAATCAGTCTGATTCATACCAACCAAAATGAATAATATTACTTCCATTGTTACTTAATATCTAATTATTCATTAATCCTAGTTATATATTTTATCTACAAGATTATATTATTATATACCTTATTAATGCTCTAAACATTTGAAAATGTATATCCTAAATCAAACCATTTCTCATATATGTATATGTATAAATATACATTTTTATGTATATATATATGTAATATATGTTGTCTACTTTGACTGTATTTACTATTTTAAATAGAGTATTATTTAATGAATATCTTGGTGTTTTCTCTGAGTCAGTGGTTATATTAATTTTTGAAAAGAAAAGGTATTTTCTTACCAATCAGCCATTTTAATAACCTTGATTGTATGAATCTAATGGTATTTAAATGAAGACCTAAGCCTTATAAGATCTCTGCATCATTAGCATCACATTTTATTAAAATTCTTTCTCAGAAATGAATGAAACCACAAAATGGTCTCTTCTTACGGCACCAAGAAAAGACTGTCTCCAGAATTCTAAGTATGCTTTCCTCATTTTGCTGTTTTGTTTTCTTTTCTTATTTTTACAGTGGAATAACTGCCATCTCTACAATAAAATTTAGAATAAATATAATGTGAGCTGGAGAGCTCTTTGAAATCTCATGAGAAAATATGCAGGGATAACTAATGGTGTTTCATATGCAAGCACAATGTAATTATTGACACAAGTATTTTATTTTGTCTATGTCTTTGTATATATGTTGCTTCTTTGGCTGACTGGGAAATATAAAACTAATAATTTGTAATGCAGATGCTCATATTAAAATAGTATATGGGGCTGTCCTACATTTTAAATTCTAATTTAGGATGTTAAGATGTCTATGGGAAAAGTGATAAATGTAAATTTTGAAATTGTATTAAACTTATTTTATTGCTTTGCTAATCTGTTCAGTTTCATTAATTAAAAATAGACTAGTGAACTATAATTTTTATGGTATTGTTGTTCTGGACATTATCCTAAAATACAAATCAACTTGTAATTTATCTATTTAAAAATAAAAGGACAAAATTATCCTTGCACTATCACTCACTCTAAATCATTTAGCACATAACTCATGATGGTAATTTCAAAACCAGTAGCAAAAAAAGTTTGTTCCAATTTTTCCTTTCCATTGTAGAAAATGTCTGCTTGAAAAGATGAAAACCAAATAATTTGAACAGAATGAATTAATTTTGAATAAGCAGATTGAGCAGAATTGAGTATTCAGTATTGATTAAAACTGACTAGTCTGCATGTAAGTACATAAGAGTCTGGTGGTTCCTGAGGACCCAGCAATACCACTCCTGGGCATATGCCAGAAGATGCTCCAACATGTAAGAAGGACACATGATCCACTATGTTCTTAGCAGATTTATTTATAATAGCCAGAAGCTGGAAACAACCCAGTTGTCCCTCAAAAGAGAAATGGATACAGAAAATGTGGTACATTTACACAATGGAGTACTACTCAGCTATTAAAAACAATGAATTTATGAAATTTGTAAGCAAATGGATGGAATTAGAAAATATCATTCTGAGTGAGGTAACCCAATCACAAAAGAAAACACATGATATGTGCTCACTGATAAGTGGATATTAGCCCAGAAGCTCAGAATTCTCAATATACAATTCCCAAACCACATAAAACTCAAGAAGAAGGAAGGCCAAAATGTGGAAACTTTGGTTCTTCTTAGAAGGGGGAACAAAATACCCATTGAAGGAATTACAGAGATGAAGTGTGGAGTAGACTGAAGAAAAGTCCATATAGGGACTGCCCCATCTGGAGATCCATCCCATATACAGACACCAAACGCCGACACTATTTCTGATGCCATGAAGTCCATGCTGACAGAAGTCTGATACAGCTGTCTTCTGAGAAGCTCTGCCAGAACCTGACAAATACAGAGGTAGATGCACACAGACAACTGTTGGACTGAATACAGAGTCCCCATAGTTAGAGAAAAGACTGAAGGAGCTGAAGGGATTTGCAACTCCATAGGAAGAACAACATACCAACAAATCAGAGCCCTTCCCCTGAGCTCCCAAGGCCTAAACCACCAACCAAAGTATACACACGGAGGGACACATGGCTCTAGCTGCATATGTAGCAGAGGATGGTAGAAAAGCCCCTGGGTCCTGTGAAGACTTGATGCCCAGTGTAGGGGAATGTCAGGGCAGGGAGGCGGGAGTGGATGGGTGGGTGGGGGGAGCACCCTCATAGATGCAGAGGCAGGGGAGATGGGATACGTGGTTTACAGAGGGGAAACTGGGAAAGGCGATAACATTTGAAATGTAAATAAATCAATATCCAATAAAAAATAAAATAAAAATACAAACATTATATTATTATTATTAATTTTTATTTTATATAAACTATAGTTTACATATTGAAAGGATACAATAATTATCATATAGTATTTACTAATTTCTTGAATGACAGTAACTAAGTTTTGGTGTCAACACAAATAGATAAATATATGGTGTGAAGTTTTTCAGTAGAAAAACATATCTAGTTACAGATGCCTATGGTTATAATTTCAAAAAATTCTTACCCACCAAAAATAAGCAAAGCATTGTTCTCTGATTTTGTTCAAAGACTTAAGATTCTGTTTCATTAAAACTTTATAGCTCACTATCAATTTGTAGATAATTCAGAGGCTTTAGAAAACATAAAATTTCACAGAACTGTGGCACAAAATCCCTGTATGGTGAGTCCTACTTGTGTATCATAAATGAAATGGAGAAAGAATGAAGCAGAAATTTCTATAATAATAAAAAAAAACATTTAAACTACGATTGAAAATGACAAAATTAAAGAATTACAATATGCACATGCATTGAATATGAAATCCAGACATGGTGTTGGAGAGGTGGCCTAACAGTTCCTTAAGTGCACTGGGTGTTTTTCCGGGGGACCTGGATTCAGGGTGAAAAGTGTCAGCCCCCACATAAGCAATGTTACCAAGAATGCCACAGCTCACAATTTACTAAGAGATTTGTCTCTTTGACTAAATGTGTTTATTATCTGTTCTATACTTGATTTTTACAGCAAAAATTTTAAAAGGTGAGTCTTAAAAATGTCATGTTGCTCAAAATTTGAGTAAAACAGAGAATTAAAGTTGAGGAAGTAGAAATTATCTCTCTTTGACATTTTATATTATTTTATAAAACTTTACTTTTTACTTTTTATTAGTAAAATATTACTTTAGTGTCTATATAGTATATTGAAATTATATTAAGCTCATATCTTTAGATTCACATAATTCTAAAATTATAAACCAGCATAAAACATGTTATGAGACAATCATTCACAAATCTGACCCTACCAAGCATCATGGAATTAATCTGGCTATAAAATATATTGCTCATAATCAAGTTATATATTTAATTTCATATAAATCTTAATTCAATAGTACCATTACTTGGTGATTTTTAATTTAAAAGTTTAAATTAAGTAAGAAAATGTTTAAATTTTGTAGAATTGATAGCAAGTCAAATGTTTAATGTAAAATAATATTATATTATATTATTATTTTAAAATAACTATGGGGGAATAATTCTTTGAAAATCTCTGAATTTAACAACATAAATAAATTATTATTTCTGTGAGAAGAAACTTGCAGAAAAACTGATGTCCATAATCTTTAAAGATATTCTTTAATTTTCTGCATACTGAGATTTGATTTGCAAATGATAGTTACAATGACAAAATGCAGGATGTGGCAAAAGATAAATATAAAAGTAGTACAGTTGAAAGGTAAATATAAAAGTAGTACAGTTGAGTAAATAAAAAATGATACCTCATGGAATGAAGGAGGTGATAGGAACACTAGTTTTAACTGTGTCAATGTCAGAACAAAATGACCAGAATTAAAATTGTATAGAATTAGAACGTGGGGCGATAGCTCAGTGGGTTAGATTTGGTCTTGGTTTGAGGAGGACTTGAGTCTCTTTCCACACCCACATCCAGGAATTCTGATGCTTCTGGGTACCATGTGTGCCTTCGCTCTCATGCACACACACCACAGCTCAGACACACAACAACTAAAAATAAATATGTAAAAACATACAATCTCTTCACTGTCTCTTATTGAATGTTTTAACTCTGAAGAGATCTGAGTTTAACTAACAAGCTAACCATGTCCTTATTGTTCAGGAGACCCTGGGTCATATGCCCAGAACTAAATAACAAGAAAAAACAAAAGGGAGGAGTATAATATTCTTATCAGCATAAAATTAATTTATGTTTACTTCATTATATGTTCTGATCATATACTGAAAGTCACCAGTCTTCATTACAGATGACATTGGTATTGATGCCAATGACCAAGAACACATTTCTTGAGAAAACAAGAAAAACTATTTTCTTGTTTCTGAATTTGCTGTGTTGATAACAGCCTTTAGGGCTTCAAGTCATAGAGTTACCATATTCTGCTGATCTCCTTACTCATACTATTAATAATGTCACAGAATCACTTTCATTAGTATGTCATTATTCAAATGAATAGAGCACACCATGTAAGAATCTATAGGAGAAAAAAAGAAACAAAAGGAAAGAACCATGTGTCTCTTGGAATTAAGACAAGAAGGACTCTTGGTATTTGATTATTTCATATTCATTCCAGTACTCACTCTGTTCTGTAGGAAATATAGCTCATAGAGCAAAGAAGTAAATTAAATAACAGTAGCAGGATCAGAATCACGACAATGTCACCATCAGAACATCAACCAAACCGGGTACATTGTAGGCATACAAAGCCTAATAACCCATCACTGGATATTCAAACAGTTTGAAAATAAAGGCCAGAGCAGAAGTAAATGAGAATGACAAGGCAGAGAGGTAAGACCACCATGAAAATATACATAGCTGCATACCTAGGAGAACATCTGTCAACCATGCATAGAGTCTGAAATGATAAAATGACTATTCTGACAATACCTTAGCATCCCATAGGATCAAAGCAGAGGTTGCCCAGGGAAATTGAGAAGCACCCTGAGATTGTGGCAAAGCTCAACTATACATGACAATTAAGTTTAAATAGAAGGCAGTAATTCCTCATGGAGATCAAACAGGAAGGAGCTTACTTACTGATGGTCTCTGTTAATTTGGAGAGTTCAATTCTCTCCTCATATTCATTTTCCAGTTTCTTGCTTCAAAGAATATCTATTTCTTCATAAGCCTGTTTAAAGCATTAATGTCCTTAAACATGCTCATAATAGAATATGTAGATGGCCTGTGAAGCAATCTACCACATTCAAGCTCAATACTCATATTATTTTTCTCAAGACTCTTGAACACTTTATAGTGCTAATTATGCCTATTAGTGTGTCATTTACTTTGAAATGATATGTATATTTCCTTTTAAAATAGAAATCCTCACTTTAGCTTTGTAGCACTCCATTTCAGTAAGCTTTTTATGAACTAATGACTCTTTTTTTCTGAGAAATTATAGATTTACTTCTAAAATGAATAGTAACACTTATGTTTAATGCAGATAACTGGCTGCCATCAAATTGCTTCTAATTAGATATTTTGTCCATTATGGAATTAACATGAGAGTTTTGGGACAAAGTCCATAAAGAAGGCAGATTTTCCAAGTATAAATGCATTTGTGAAGGTGGTAGTTCCCGTTTCACAGTAGCTTTGTGCCATTGCCAATTGCTAAAGGCTAACTTCCAGTTTAAACACGGGTTTTGACAGTACCTGTCTTTCAAACAGATTTGAGGGGACTTACGGGAAAATAGAATGCCTCATAGAATTTGATATAACAAAACTTTTAAATAGCAGTCTATTGCTTCCTGATTTCCCTCATAAACAAATGTTTGGAAAGGTAGGGGATTCTCTAAGTACTTGATTCCAGTGCTAACTTAAATTTATTGGTACAAAATGAAGTATTTTTCAGCTTTTAATTTTAAATATTAACACAGGGAGACCTACTTAATTCATCTCTCTAGAATTATCATTCTCATTTTTCTTACCCATTAAAATCATTTAATACATCTATTTTTATTATGCATGTATTGTATATGGTGGTGTGTGTGTGTGTATGTATGTGTGTGTGTGTGCTGGTATTCATGTGAGACAGTGGATATCTAAAGGTCAGAGGCCAACTTTATCTCCTCCCTACCAGCTGAGGCAGGTACTTTACTGTTTCTGCTGCGTAGCACACAAACACTGGAGACACAGATGCACACCATGGCATATGGCTTTTCATGTGGGTTCTAGGACTCAGACGCACCTGTCAAACTTGGTTATCTGAGAAGAAGGAACCAGAGTTGAGAAAATGCTTCCATTAGATTAGCTTTTAGTGAAGCATGGGGAAGGATTGCTGTGGGAGAGCTCAATCTACAGTCAGTTGTTCCAATCCTGCCAGGTGATCCTGACTTGTGTCAGACAGTAGTCAGAGCAAGATAGGATGTAGTGATTCTCTACCATCTCTTCATCAGTTCCAGCCTTGAGTCTCCATTGTGAGTTCCTAACTTCCCAAGTGATGGACTAACTACAGGCTATAAAATGTAAAAAGCTTCTTTCTTCCCCAAGTAGGTGTTAGTCATGCTGTGTTATCACGAAAAGAAAAACCCTGAGATTTATAGCAAGTGCTTTCTTTTTCTTTTCTTCTTTTTGTTCGGCTGAGCCATCTCACTGAGAATCTCATGCAGTTATATTTTTAATAATTGGAGGTGAGCAATCAGGTGTCATGGTTCTTTATCAAATGGTTGTATTAACACAGGGTTGAATCAGATTTGTGACATCTATCCATCGTATTTTATCCAATTTTACATGTACTTTTCCTCTTATCTCAAGTTAAAAGTTGCTTCCATTGTCACTCAAGTTCTACTATTTACATTGTGTTCTTGTGGTTTGTTTGTTTAGTTTGTTTGCTTTTTGTTTGGTTCTTGTTGTTTATGTTTTAACATCATTAGGTAACAATCTATTTTTATATAAACCTCTATTTCAGCTTATCTTCTTTAATAAAATTAGGTTTCCCTTGCCCTCATCAACCTCATCATTTTCAGAGATTATAGTCAAAGACTACCTTATCTAGATTAATTTCTTTTTAAGATAACAAAAAAGAGGTTGACACTGTTATATCTGATAAATTTCAAGTTTTAGTGATGAGATGAAACACAGTGAGAGAAAGTGTGTAGACAGGATGCTTGGATAAGAGAAGGAGAATCAATGATGACTTCTATAATTGCAACTATAATACTTAATTATTTAATCTGGATTATATCCATTGATTGTTTCCATGATTTCTTGTATATCCCACAAGTCTTCATATTATTTTTTAAATTACTAATATATATCACTTGTACAGCTAATTAGATTCTATAATGTATTTTCCACTCCCCTTTTATCTCTATTTTTCTTTTTCTGTCCTGTTAGCATACATATGTATAAACATTTCCTCTTCTACATTCATGATTTAGAAGTAATTAAATTGCACATATCGGGGGGATCTGCTCGTTGTCTTCATTGAACTGGCTTATTTTGTTAATATCATGACTTTTGTTTTATCTTCTTTCTTGTAACTGGCACATTTGTTGCTTAATAGATGGAAAATACTTCATTGCATTACTGTTCTGTGTGTATCTTTCAACTGTTGGTGCACGATTAAATATATAAATGGGTAATCAAATTTCTTCAAGTAGCCATTCAAATAAAAAAAGTAATGCACTGTCTTAGGGTTACTGTTGCTGTGAAGAAACATGATCACCAAGAAACAAGATGATGAGAAAATGGTTTATTTGGCTTACACTTACATATAATAGTACATCACTGAATGAAGTCAGTGATTAAAGTAAGGCTGTAAGTTGGAAGCGAAGCTGATGCAGAGGCAATAGAGTGGTGCTCCTTACTGCCTTGGTCATGATGGTTTGCTCAGCCTACTTTCTTATATAACCTAGGATCACCAACTAGCCCAGGGATAGCTTCACCCACAATGGGCTGGGCTATCCCTATCAATCGTTAATTTAAAAAATGCCCTATGGCTTGATCTTAGGGAGCCATTTTCCTTACTGAAGTTCCCTCCAAATGACCCAAGCTTATGTCAATTTAAAATACAACTAGTCAAGCCAAGCACACTATAAATTTCATTTTATAAAAAAGTGGAAAAGAGAAACCACAATATGTAGACAGAATGAAATATTAAAGATCAGACCTAGGCTAGAGAGTTGACTCAGTGGTTAAGAACACTGAATGCTCTTTCAGAGATTCCGAGTTCAATTCCCAGTAAACACATGGTGATTCACAAACATCTTTAATGGGATATGATGTCCTTTTTTGGTGTGTCTGAAGACAGCAACAGTGTACTCATATACATAAAATAAATAAGTAATTCTTTAAAATGTAGATCAGAGCAAAAAAATGAAAGAAATTGCAACAAAAGCACAATAGAAAGAATATATATCATTCATTAAATTAAAGAAAATGTATAAACAGAATTGGAAAGACATAAGTTAAACGAGCCAAGAATAATAAATTGAATAAAGTTAGATATGGAATTGGAATCATTACAAGAGACTTTATGAAAATCAGGAGGATCTTCAGGGAACACTTCTCTATAAACTAAAATTTCAAATATTAATCAGGATACCAAAACAGAAATTGATAAATATACATTTACAAATGTTCTACCAAAATTAAACCAAGAGTATATAGACAACTTAAAAAAAATCATGAGCTATCATATTGAAATAGCCATAAGAGGTCATCGAGCAATGAAAATCCCAGAACTGGAATGATTACAAGACAGACAGATAGGCACACACACACACACACACACACACACACACACACACACACACACACAAGCACACACACCTCCCAAATAAACATAATATTATAAAATAGAGAAACATAAATTTCCATAATGTATCATTAATAACACAGAAAAAGTAATTTTTACTTGCCAGAAGTAATTCTTGTTTCAGAGGCTTACTGATGAATAAGCCCACCCTTTCTAACTAACTCTTTCTGAACTCTGGCTGGCTCATTCAACTCAGCTGTTCAGACTCAGAACTCCTCAACAAACTGACTGATTCAATCTGACTTCCTTCAGCTTTTCACTAAGTTAGTCTGGTTGCTCTCTCTCTCTGACAGTCTGTTCTAACCGTCTTAAGTCCTTACTCTCTAGCTTGTTCTGTCTTCAGCTGTCTAACTTCTTCACTCTGACACCTGTCTCTATAAAACTGTCACAGTAAAACATTGCCTTTGAACTCTAAAAACTGAACAGCTGGAACTTCACTTCACTGTACTCTCTTTAGCCACACTGACTAAACTGAGTAGAATGCAGATCTATATCCCTCTGTCTCCTGAGTTCTCCTCTGTCTCCTGATTAAAGACCAAAAATTTGCTCTATAACAAGCTAGCCTTCAACTCAGAGATATGCTTATATCTTCTGGGATTTAAGACATTTCTGTATTGCAGCCAGATCATAATACTTAGTACGACTTCTAATGCAATCCCTTGCCAGATCAGCCATGTTCCAAGATTAAAATTTTCGTACAGTGAAGGCAAGTGATTGTTGTAGACAATATTCTCTTTCAATCATTGCATATGTTTTATTCATTTAATAAACTTTCCTTATTGCTAAGAATAGACATTAAATGATAGTGTACATAAACAAAAACCAAATATACAATAGACTTGAAGTGATTCTTCTCTCTGCTTGAAATAAATTAATCCATTAATGATTCAATGATATTTAAGACTATGAGATAATGCATAAAACATACAAAATCAATATGGAAACATACATATCATTTTCTTCCCCCAAATTTCTACATCAGCACATAGTTTGTATGAAGTCATATGACACAGATTCCATAGGGCTTGGTAAACATTAGCTTGTGACAAATAGTACTGGTTTGACTGAATCTGCCCTTAGATCACTTTTTAAATAAAAAAACCTACTAAGATGTACTGTGAAATATCAAATGGCTGCCACTCCCATGGTTATATAAGATGAAAGAAGGTGGAGTATGTATAATGCATTGAATCAAGGGATATAATGCTGGTTTAGTGGTTGAACAATAGGATATTATGGAGAAGAAGCAAGTTTGGTTCCTAGCGCCCACACAGTTGTTCCAATGATCTCAGTTCCATGGCCTCAGATGTTTTCTTCTGGCTTTGAGATTCACAGTACACATGTGGTGTACAGATAGTCATGTTCATAAAATGTTCAATAAAATGAAATAAGCATAAATTAAAAATAATACACTGGTGCAATGAAAGCTAGTTCTCAGAGAAGCTTTCAGGCCAGTTCTGTACACCACCACTAGCACAGTGTGCTAACTCTAAGTATGCGATAGTGGTACTCAGTACTTCTGTGGTAACCAACAACTCTATACATCAGCTTAAAGCACACTAATTATAAAGAAAACTATGCTTGATAGTTCATTAGCCCATCACCAGAGCCAGTGAAGTCTCTGCTATTGAAGGGGAATGCAAAATGGCCACTTACTAAACCAGGATAATACCTTGTTGCTAACAACATTATAAATATTTCTTCCTTTACCCACAGATGAGTGTAGTTCTAACTTCCATTAAGGGAACTTTGGAAGATTAAAAAAAATAATAACAGGAATTTACAAACAATCAAAATGCAGAGTTTTGAATTCCAATACCTACTAAGATCTATAGAACACTCTTGCGGTTGATTTTTAGGGATCATTGAGGACAAAGGACTTTGGGATATTTTAAGAGACAGGGGGTCATGTGAGATTATGTTTTCTAGTAATGTCAGAAATTCTACACATAAAAATCTTATCAGCATAAGCACACAAACAGGAACTGAACAATGACAACAATAGACATGGTAAAGTTGATGGGGGATTCACATGAAGCCTCTACCCAGGATAAAGAACTATAGACAAATAAAGAATGATGAAAGTGGAAGAAATACTTACTCGGAGAAAATTACCAATTGGTTATCCAATAACAAAACATACATGTGGAAACATTTTACAGATAAGGCTTGTTGTATTTATGGATTTAGAAGTGTGTGTGTGTGTGTGTGTGTGTGTGTGTGTGTGTGTGTGTGTGTGTGTGTGTCTGCATGGCTGTTTGGGCCAGTGACTGTCTGTTCAGGCAACCTACGCCCAGTAGAGTCATAGGCATATAGCCCCGGAGCCCTAGTGGGCAGTTTCTGCCTGCAAGGGGCAGAAGAAATTCAACTATAATTCCTGGGTCTTTGGCCCTTGTTTCAGTCAATCACAACCTCTCATAGCTGTCCCTGCAGGAGATGTGTACTCTGTCAGGTAGAAAATGCCCCAAGCTCCCAGCAGTCTAACTGGACCTTACCCGCAGTCATCTCACCAAAGAGATGACCTGTCCCACAGAGAACAACGCCTCACATAATATAAGGGGTGGTTAGCTCCCTTCCCTCTCTCTTGCCTTCTTCCCCTCTCTCTTGCTTTTTGTGCTCTCTTGCTTTCTTGCTCTCTTTCTTCCTTTCTTTCCTTTCTCTCTCGCTCCTTCTCTTCTCCTCTCCTTCCTCTCCCTACTTTTTCTCTACATGACTGGCCTATGTTCTCTTTCCTGTAATAAAATATCTCACTTATGCGTTGTTGCCTCCTTTTAACTAATGTGCCATGCAGCCACAGGTATCAGCAGCAGAGAGCTCCCGGCCTCTGCCGGGAGAGAGACACAGGCCCACGTCTCTCTGTGTGTACATATATGTAAAAAAAATAATGAAAAGAGAGGAATTCTCTTAACTCTTAACTGCTTGCTCATACTCTCTCATTCTCTTTCTCCCCCTTCCTTCCTCCTCTTCCACCTGGCCATGGTTGGCCTCTACTTTTCTACCTTCTCTCTCTCTCTCTCTCTCTCTCTCTCTCTCTCTCTCTTCCTCTCTCTCTCTCTGTTTTCTACGATAAACACCATAAGAACAAAAAAGAGAAAGAAAAAGAAAAGAAAAGAAAGAAAACAAGGGAAATTATGGAAGAATTTGGAGAAATCAAAAAGAAACATGAAATGATTTAATTATATTATAATAAAAATATTAAAAAATAAACAATATACGGTATCAACAACACATGAACATATTGCTATGTAAACCCATGAGTAAAGGTACATGTAATTTATTTTGGAATAGGCTTGATTTACTTGAGAAAAGGGGAACTTAGGATTTATCCAATATGAAGGAAAGGTCAACACAACCTTCAGAAATGAAATTAGGAAAGTACTTTTGAATTTGAGTGCAATGTTTCTGCAATTGCAAACAAAATGATGATAAATTATGTCTCTTCATTCTAAGTGCTGCAATTAGGAGATTCTCAGAACAGTCTTAGAAATGATAGATTCAATGTTCTGCTACATCGAAGGTAATATAAAAGCACCAAGCTGGCAAAGCTTTTCCACACTGAATTTCCTTTCCTCTTTCAGCAATGACTGGCAATAAGAATGGAAATCCCTGAGGACAGTTTGGAAGCATTGTGCTATCTTAAATATGTTCTTGAATTTCAAAGAAGAAGTTATGAGAATGGAAATGTGCATGGATTATGTAAGACAATGACACGATTTGCTAAAGCATTGGAACATCCATCAAAACTTACATTTTTATGTCAGTTGGGGTTTGTTAGTGGCAGGAACAGCCTGGAAAAAAAACAAAATGAGACAAAAGATAGAGCTCATTTCTTTGGTGGATGAGACTTTTACAGACCCTGAGAACAAGATTGTCAAAGCCCTATTAAGAATATCAGTAGAGTATCTTAAAATATCAGGATAATAATCATAAAAGCAATACTAGTTTTATACCAGAGCTTGTGCAGAGGCTTTTTAACATTAATTAGTATTATTATTTCTTTTTGTGTGTATATGGGCATTTTGTCTGCATGTATGCTAGTATTCCATGGGCTTTCAATGGTACAACTAGAGACCTGGGAATGTCACTAGATCACTTAGAATATTGTTATGAATATAGTATGGTGAAGAACTGCTGTATGGGTTTCAGGAATTTAACTTTTCCCTTCTAGATGAACAGCCACTGTTCTTAATCATGGAGTCATTTCTTCACACACACACACACGCACACACACACACACACACACACACACACACAAAACACATGTGTGGACTTTTAAAGGTAGAACTATAAAACATCCATACATGGGCCAATAGCATACATCCTGTAAATTACCCTTTGACTATAAGTTCATCATTATTTTCAAAATTTTTAATTTTCTAAAATATGCAAGGTAACTATTATTAAGGTTCAAAATGCTGGATTTGCAGAATATGTCTTCTACCAAAGTTAGGATGATGTAAATTTGAACTTATACCTATTTAGTGTGCAGGAGAGTGAACATGGATTTTTGAGATAGCATGAAAGAACATGCTTTCAAATGAATCAAAAGCATCTAGTCAAACATTTAACTCAATCTATTTTTCCTTTAACGTATAAAATGATATAATCTTAATCCAGTACCATTTGATTTCTATGCTATTCTAAAGAAGATTAAAAGGCTTGTGCTCTCAATCAGGCATGGTGGCCCAAATCTCTAATCCTAGCCCTTGGAAGGTAAAGACAGATCAGGACTTCAAGGGTATTCACAGATTTTGGATCTTTACAAATCCTTATCAAGCTTTAACCCTGCCTGGGCTTTAAAAAACTGTCTCAAACAAACAAACCAAAATTACAGTACTAAAATCAATTAAACTGAGGGTCTTAATATAGCATTAAGGTAAGACTTAAGAAAAGTATAATTTGTCCAATTATTATGAAAATTTATCTCACACTGAGTAAAGTAATCAAGGTTCAGGAAAACAACTGCCATGTTTACTCTCCTATGAAAATCATAGTTTCCAACTGTTAATGTGTATTTCAGGATGACATACAATATATGTCATCAAACTAGATTGGAGCCCAGAGATAGTAAAATAAATAAATAAATAAAAATTTTAAAAAGGTTTCAGGAAGGGGCCTGGGGAAAAAATTGAAAACTTAATGTAATAAAGTAGTCAGAAATTCTGGGGGTCTATTGGTCAGGGAGGAAAGTTGGTACAAGGAGATCATATAAGGATCTGATACAATTTTCAAATGTTTTGTTAAGCAAAGAATCATTCCTGGGTGTTCTTGCCAATAATGTCCTCTTATCCTACTGTCATTCATAGTTTTTGTAGTTCTCCCAATACTCCTTGTAAAGTTTCCACAATATTTCCTGCAAGCTTTCATCTATAACACCCCAATAGAAGACCATGACTTGTACTTAGTTCAGTATGTACTTAAAAATATGTGAAATAATTTATGAGTATCAAGAGTCATTGAATACATTGTAATGTGTGGTTTATACACACATTTAAATTTAGAAGAAATTTAAGTATTGGGATTACAGACTGCATATTGTATTTATCTGAATTTAATTTAAGAAGGGTTAAATATGTACAAAAAGTTTCTATTTTATAAGCACAGTTTATGAATGTTGCTTATATTAATTCTGCATTCTTATAGTAATTTTACAAGGAAGATGCAGGAATTATTTCTGCTAGAAAAATGAGAATAATGTTACAGCCATAGATGAACTCACCAAAATTTTCATAAATTGGCATCATAGGTATGCCTTCATCCCATCCAATTAGTCCCAAAAGTCCAGCCTTCCGTGATAAATACAACTCAGCATTTCAAAGGCCTATGAGAAAGAGAGATGATGGTCACTGTATCCTAAGTCAAAGATTTAGAGACAACTGTGTCAGCAGATCTATCTAAGCGTGATCCTAACCTCATGGCATCTTTGCACAAAACTGTAAGCAATTTTGTGAAGACTATACAGAAAGGGAGAGGAGGGCATGAAGATAGTAATTAAGTTGCTATTGAGGACAAGCAAAAGATGACATTTGTGTTAGAAAATTGTGCCTACCTCCTTTGTGATGACAATAGAAGTTTAAAGCCAAGTGGTGTGTGTGTGTGTGTGTGTGCATGTGATCTTTTGAAATAACATGGCTTATTAAGTAATAGAGACAAATGAAGTTCATATATATATATATATATATATATATATATATATATATATGAGAGATACATATGGTAGATACAGTTTAAATGTATACATTTTTACATAAATTAGGAATCTCCTTTTCTTTTAAATAATGATTACATATGCCTTTGGGAATGAGAATTGAAGGTCACAGCCTAGATAATTTAAAGTGTTTTCTTAAAAGGAGAAAGAGTTTAGACAAAGTTTCAGAACAACAGCAGCAGTGTAAATTGCCTTTAGAGAAGCCAAGTGTTTCTCAAGCAGCTTGTCCTTTTGGATTTGAACACACTGAGTTTTGCAGTGAACTGTAATGTCAGCACTTCATCTACCCACAGGAAAGGCATGATAAATCTGCATTATGCTTTGAGGAAAGAGCATTACCAAGCCGCGGTTTTAGCTTTCAAACAGGCTATTTCTGGTAACAGGTCAGATTTGCCCACAAGCTATTCTGCCACACGTGCATAGATTCACACTTTATGCTGAATGGACTCTATTCTTTAATGTACCTCAAACACTTATTACAGCTTTAACTTTTAACATTTAACCAAGTACATTAGTATTAGATGAGTACTCATTTGTTTTGCAAATATCCCAGATTAGAATACATGATTACCTCAGAATAGTGTCAGAATCTACAATATATCCAGGATCTGAACTTTTTTTTTTTTCATCAAGCCTAATTGAGCTTGGCACTGAATCTGTGATGTGCTGTAAGTTATCGAATTTTTTTTTAAATGAAGATTCCTACAGTACAGGTATGTTTTCCTTTTGTTTCGTTTTATTTATTTATTTATTCATTTATTTATTTAGATTCTAAGAGCAAGTCAACTTATGGATTTTACCTCACATATTTTCGTTTTTCCTGCTTTCTCAGCTGAATTTTCTTAAGAATTTAAGAAACAGAGTAGAGGGCAGATCCAAGGGCAGTAGCTTCTTTCATTGAGAACTGACTCTGATAAATTTTTGACATAATATAATTCACCTATCAAGGAGATTCATTCCTATTCAAATCATACTGGCTTTTGACTATTAATAGGAAACAGAGTTGAAGAACATTAAGAGAAAAATGTACTCCTTCGAAGTGACTGGGAAATTCATATAAAACTTTACCACTTTCTATCACTATACTGACAAAACAGAGAAATTAACTTATAAGAAAAAAAAGTCAGCTGATTTCTTTGGACTCAGGTTTAGAGGTGCCTGTTCCTGGCTAGTTGTATCCACTGCTCTGGGTATGTGGTAAATAACAGATCATGTTAAGAATGTATAGACATATGCAAGACAATAATCCCCACAGACCCAGTAATTTTAGCACTTGGTTCCCAGTTGATGGCACAATTTGGAAAGGTTTAGATGGTGCAGCATTCACGGAGAAAGTATGCAATGTTAGCAGATTTTGAGACTAAAGGCTTCATACCATAGCTAGTTCTCTCTAATGCTGTGTGTTTGGGTTTTGTGTTTGAGTTCTTATCTTCCTGCTCAAGGGAGAATGCCTGTCTTTTGCTCCATACCTCCTGTCCTCGGTACACTGTTACTCCACTGAAGTTTTCCACCCAAATAAACTCTTCTTTTATACATTTATTTAGTAATGACATCTTATTGCTGCAACAGAAAGTAACTAATATACTGAGTGAAAACTAAGACAAGGATTATCCTTTCTTTTGCTTCATTGCCAGTCACTGATTCACAACCTCTGGTTGTTCTGCAATTCGGATGCCAGACACCACCAACATGGCTGCTATGTTAAACATCTATCAACAAATTCATTCAGTACTAACTGGGTTTACACTGTATCGGGCAATAGTAAAACAAAACAATTTCAACTTTGAAACTTAGACCAACAAAATGCATTACATTAACGGAAATATTGATTAACTATTAATAATCTAAAGATATTTTAAGTGTTATACCATAGTAAATCAACCAAGTGTTATGCCCACCATATTTCAAAAGTCAAAAATGATTTTAGAATTATATGAAAACATGGCCCAATTTAACTCATCCTGCTTGAGATGAATGTCTTTCCCCCTTAGCATGGCTCAAGAATTCATACTGCTCCCTTACCACAATGAATGGAACTTTGAGGTATTAATAACATAATGGGTATAGGAAGGGATGGAATGCAAAAGCCTCCTATGGTATTTTTCTATTTATTTATTTATTTATTTACTTACTTACTTAATTATTAATTTAATAGATGGTCTTTATTCAGTAAACAAGGATGGGATTAAACACACAAGTATCTCCCTGCGCAAGGATCCTAAGTGCTGGGATTAAACCTGTGTGCTATTATGAGCAATACTTTTGTGTTTTTTGAGGAAAGCCCATTTTAGAGAAGTGGAGGCTGTTATATGCCTTTTCCTAGGGTGATATAAGCCCAATGCAAGACTGAAGAAAAAATTCTCTTCAAATTCAGCATAGGGAGCCACTGGGTTTACTTAGTGTTATTTGAAAAACTAAGGAGTTAGGATGATTTGAAGGAAGCTGTGTGTCTGAAAATGATATCCCAGAATGTGACATCTCACCAAGATGCTTCTCTGAGGCTGCCTGGCAGGCCTTTCAGGAATCTGCAGGCTGTTGTTTTTTGTTTGGTTGGTTGGTTGATATGTTTGTTTTGTTTTTCCTCAGCAGATTTTCCTGATCATGTAACTTTGATGGGTGGCCTAGCGGGCTCAAGGAACTTCCTGAGATTCCTGACTTACTTTTCTTTTTCTTTTTTTATTAAATTAATTAATTTACATTCCAAATGTTGTCCCCATTCCTTGTCCCTGCTCCAGTGTTTTTCACCTCATTCCCTCTTCTATGCCTCTGATAGGGTGATCTCTCAGCCACCCAGCCTCCCCTATCTCACCCACCCCGCTCCCCTTATGCCTGTCGCCAGCATTCCCTTTCCATGGAATATCAAATCTCTACAGGATTAGTCCCATCCTCTCCCACTGAGACCAGACAAGGCAGTCCTCTGTTACATATGTTCCTGGGGCCAGTGACCTACCTGATCAACCTCTTTGGTTGGTGCCTTAGTCTCTGGGATTAATTGATACTCTTGCTCTTACTATGGGGTTGCCATTCCCTCCAGCTCTTTCACTCCTTCCCCTAACTCTTCCAAAGGGATCCTGACCTCAGTCCAACATTTGGCTCTAAGTATCTACATCTGTCTCAGTCAGCTGCTGGTAGAGCCTCTCAGAGGGCAGCCATGCTAGTCTCCTATCTGCAATCACAACATGGTACCAGTAATAGTGTCAGGGTTTGACGCCTGAGCAGGAGATAAATCCCAAGTTGAGCCTGTTTCTTCAGTCTCTGTTCCATTTTTGTTGCTGCATTTATTTTAGACAGGAACAATTCAGGGTCAAAAATTTTGGAAGTAAGTTAGTGCCCCATCCCTCCACTGGGGACCCTGGTATCCACTGGAAATTGTCTCTTCAGGTACCATCTCCCCAGTGTTGGGTATTTTGGCTAAGTCATCCCCTATGGACTCCTGAAAGCCTCTCATATCCCAGGTTTCTGAGTTAAAAAAAAAATGGACTATTTTTTACATAAGGAAAACACAACAGAACAAATGCTATTCTAGCTTTTCTACTCTTTATGTTTCCTTTTCTGCAATATGCCATGAGATTTGGATTTTTGATATAGATATTTGACTAAACACTAGCCTCTATGCAACAGCTACTGTGCTTCAGTTAGTTTTACCTTCTGAGTCTTTCTGGAAATGCTCCTTTTGGAGCTTTGAGATTTCTTTCTTTCTTTCTTTCTTTCTTTCTTTCTTTCTTTCTTTCTTTCTCTTTCCTTCTTTCTTTCTTCCTTCCTTTCTTTCTTTCTTTCAGATATTTTCTTTATTTACCTTTCAAATTTTATCCCCTTTCCTCATTTCCCCTCTGAACTCCCATCTCATACCCCTTCCCCCATTCACTAACCCAACCACTCCTGCTTCCCTGTCCTGGCATTCCCCTACACTGGGGCATAGAGCCTTCACAGGACCAAGGGCCTCTCCTCCCACTGTTGACCTACTAGGCCAACTTCTGCTACATATGCAGCTGGAGCCTTGAGTCCATCCATGTGTACTCTTTGGTTGGTGGTTTAGTCCCTGAGAGCTGTGGGGGTACTGGTTGGATCATATTGTTGTTCCTCCTATGAGGCTGCAAACCCTTTCAGCTCATTAAAACAGTGGTTAGCTCATGCCTTTAATCCCAGCACTTGGGAGACAGAAGCAGGCAGATTTCTGAGTTCAAGGCCAGCCTGGTCCACAGAGTGAGTTCCAGGACAGGCAGGGCTATACAGAAAAATCCTGTCTCAAAAAACAAAACAAAAAAACAAACAAACAAAAAACAATACAACAGAACAAACCACAGTAACAATAAAGCAAATTAACTGAGACTTCTAATTTAGACTTAATGGATGCTATTTCTGAACAAGACATCTGTACGTGCAACAGATGTTAAGTATCTAGACTATGCGAAGAGCCACAAACACCAAAGAAAGGAAACAACGGAGTTATGAAATGGAATATAAAAGTGAGGAGAAAGTTCTCAAAAGAAGAACAAGCTCAGTTATGTTCATAGCAGCTGTGTTCTGAATAGGCAGAAACTGGAAATAGCCTCTATGTCCCTCAATCTAAGAATGGATAAAGAAAATATGGTACATTTACACAAGGGAGTGTATTACTCAACTGTTTTAAAAGAATGACTTCATGAAATTTGTAGGCAACTGGATGAAATCAGAAAATATCGTCCTGAATAACATAACCTAGAACCATAATAACAAATATGGTATGTATTTATACATAAGTGAATATTAGCTATAAACTCATGCTGTAATCTACAAACCCAGAGATGTTAAATAATGACAGTTCAAGAGGACATGCATGGATTTCCCTGGAAAGCAGAAATATAATAGATCACAGGTAGATTGGGAGCTGGTGGGAATGGGGACAGAGCTTTTGAGGGAGACATGGAGGGAGAAAGCACTGAGAGAGACAACTAGAGTTGGAGGAATTTGGGAGCTAGAGCAAAAGAAATTCCCTAGTGCAATGGAAATTCCCTGGATTTTTGAGGGCAAGCCTAGTGAAGACTCCTAGTGATGGGGTATATGGAGCATGAACTAGTCATTTTCTGAGAAGAGGCAAGAACTCAGTGGAGGAACTGGGATACCAACCCAGCCACAAAACCTTTGACCTACAATTTGTCTTGCCTGCAAGAAGTGCTTGGGTAAAGGTGGCACAGAACTTGTGGGCAAGGAACTCATACCTGATACTGCCTACAGGGCCAGAAACCAGAGGCTGCATAGCCCAGAGGCCTAGAATAGAACCTAAACATGACTGAAAAAAAAGTCAGAGAGATGACTTCTAATGATATTCTGCCATACTCATAGATCAGAGCCTAGCATAATTGTTATCAGAGTGGCTTCATCGAGAAATGATAGGAGCAAATGAAGAAAAACCCACAGTCAAAAATTAGGGAGACCTTGGGGAATACTGCAGAGATGGAAAGAGAGGATCTTAGGAGCCAGCAGGGTCATGGACCACAAGAACACAGAATCAACTAACCAAGGTTCATAGTTCTCACAGAGACTGAAGGGATAACCAGGGTCCCTACTTGCATTTGACCTAGGTCCTTTGCATATATGGTATGGTTATGTAGTTAGATGTTCTTGTGGGACTCCTAACTATGGAAATGTCTGACTCTGATCTCTTCGGGACCCTTTGCTTCTAACTAGGTTGTCTCATCCAGTCTTGATATCAGGACATGTACCTAGTCTTATTTTAACTTATGCCATGTTTGACTGATATCCCTGTGTCACCTGCTCTTTTTTAAAGGAATTTGGAGGAGTGGATCTGTGGGAGACTGGAGGTGTGGGCTGGGCAGAAATGAAGAATAAATAAATAAATAAATAAATAAATAATAGATAAATAAAAATTTAATCAGTGTTCAATATCCTGTGCTACTACTACAATGCAAAGAAAACTACTTTAAGATTTCATATCACTCCAGTCCTAATGGCCATCATTAGAAATACAAATGACAACAAATGATTGGTTGCAGTGAAAGGAGAAATCCTCTGCACTGCTGGTGGAAATGTAATGTCCATACTAGGAAAAAAAAACCCTAAGAACACATTTACCATACAACCCAACCCTGCCATCTCCCATCACACAGTCTGGGAATTTAAATCTTACTACAGATACATTTGCACATTCTCTCCCTTCACAATATCAAGGAAATGAAATCAACCAGGATGACAATAAGCTGAGGAAGGCAAAATGGAAATGCTACACATAGATACAGTGAAATATTACTCACTGGGACAATAAAATTAAACTCGTGAGTAAATGGAAGGAGCTGTAAGCAATTATGCAGAGTAAAATCACTTTGCCTCTAAAACAGTCTTACCACTGCAAAAACCAGGGGACCGAGGAGTTCATTATGGGATTATGTTTTCTAGAAATGTCAAAAGTTATACTGACAAAGTCTCACCAACAAGACCTTCTAAACATGGTCTGACCGAGTCTGACAGCATTAGACATCCTCACAAACAAGGTGAACGCCCAGGATTCTTCAACCCAAAAGAGAAACTACAGAGATCTAAGAAATACTGAGAACAACGGGAGGAACAATCTTCCTCAGGGGAGACTACATCAATTGTTTATTCAATAACAAATGACTAGCTCTAAAAATATATACATATGGGTAAAATCAACTGGGCTAACAAGGTTGCGTGGGGTTTGTTTTGTTTTGTTTTGTTTTGTTTCTGTGTGTGTGGGCTTTAAATCTAGGCATATATATTAGGGGAAAAGAGAGACAAAGGGGATAAGAAAAGCGAACATGGGAGTGCTTGGAGGGAGGAACAATAAAAAGGAAAGGATGTTATTATATTAGTCTGAAAATATTTATCTAAAAATTCCAGTATATATGGATGATGGGCTAACAAATCTCAATCCTTATCTGTGCCAGCAATTGGCACCTGATACATGCTAGAGAAGGAGAGCAGTTTTATTTGGGGGTTAGCTCCTGAGAGGTTGTGCTTGTCCACTGAATCACTCTACACCTATGTTAATATGAGCAGCACTGATCAGATTCATTGGACATAAATAAATAATTCATAAAATAGAGTTCTTGAAGTTGGTAGAGGGATGTAATGGGGGATCCTGGGCATGAAGTAAGGGATGGGTATGATCCATATATATATCATATGCACATTTTGAAAAATTTGAAGCATAACTTAAAAAAATACCGTTCAAAAACTTTTAGACTTAAAATAGTGTGGGTCCCCATTCCAGCCTCTTCTGATCAGAGCCACTGGGGAGGCAAATGCAGGAAGCTTGACTGCTCTTACACCAAACCACTGCTCTCTGGTGCTGGGTTTCAGGGAAGCTCCAAGACACTGCTCCAATGGTGGGGAAAAGCAGTCTTAGAAGTGGGGGGGGAGGGGGCTGGGGGAATAGAAGTTCTCTGACTTCCAGGCTTCCAATCACCTTTGGAGAACCACACAAATAAGTTGGGAACTTGTTGGGGGTTCACTGGCAAGCATTGAGTCCAGAACCAGGCTCTCCCAAACCCCTGGACATTCAGGTGCTGTTGAGGTGCTAGGAGTTAAAAGCAGAATCTGAGGTCCATGGTCTGAGTGCAGCACCCGCAGGGGGCTGGAGGACAGGGATTCCGGCTTTGCTTATTGGTGAAGGAACCAGGTGATGTCTACATGTGCAGAGAGGCTTGTATGGGAGACTTAAGCTGCTGCTCTGTAGGTGAAGGTCTTCTTCATGCTCCCCGTGTTAGTTCTTGATGAAAGAGACAATCATTAGTTTTAAACAGTTTATTGGTTTTTTTTCATCCTGGAAAATGGATGCATACCAACTTCTCAGGGTGGACCAGGGATTAAATACCTTTTGCATAGAGGAAAGTCTGGGAAGGGAAGCTTATTAGCTAAACCCTCAGGCTCTCTGGATACCTCATTAGCATGGAGAACTCTTGAGTTATATGACTAATGTTGGGAGTGGGGAGAAGCCTATGGTCTTAGGTGGATGCCTAGGTACTGTGGTCTCTGACTGCCTTACAAAGTTTCCTGGCATGAACCATTGTCCCACAAAATAGCAACTTGTCTCAGCTGCATTTTTACTATAATTTAATTATCATACTGTCAACCTAGCACAAGCCTTTGTTTTAAGATATGTTTAAATTAGAACACATAATTTTTAGACTCATATAGAGGAAGACCCATATGAAGACAAAAAAACAAGTTACAAAAAATAAAATCTTCTTAATTTCGTACAGATCAGTGGAGTTTATTTATAACAGCATTTTATTGGTTTCCGTTACCTGTTTTCTCAAGCTAACTGATAAAGTACTACCAGTATTTCATTCATTGAAATAAACAGTCTGACTTCATATCACATCAGCTGGATAGGTGTAAGATGCAGGAATTGATGACATGGTATAGGTGCTGCTTCAAAATTTGTGCAATACTTCTTAACGTCCATCAAGAACTAATCTTGTATGTCTCGAATTAGGTTCCTCAAAAATATATATATTTTTTAAGATTTACTTATCATTATATGTAAGTACACTGTAGCTGTATTTAGACACACCAAAAGAGAGATATCAGATCTTATTACGGATGGTTGTGAGCCACCATGTGGTTGCTGGGATTTGAAGAGCAGTCAGTGCTCTTAACCACTGAACCATCTCACCCGACCCAAACTATTTCTTTAACAGAAAGTTGTGAAAGGGAAAGAAAAAAATACCCTCAAGTGTAGCCTTCAGTGAGAAAATGTGGTAGCCTACAGGAAAACAATGATGACCCTTACATTACTCCATAGTAAAAATTGCTATGTATTTAAATAAACTTCCACACTGCATAAATGCTCAGGATACTTGGTGAGGTGAATCTTAAAAAGGGAGATGGGATAATTTTATCCACCTTCCAACATCTTAGCTTTGGTGTGTAGATTGTTAGTTTCAATTTTTACTTTAGTGAAAAGTCTATATGGATCTTGAGTGAAAAATAATTTGGTGAAATTCAGTGCAAATATGACTGATTTACAAATGTGAGTTGTGTAACATTTTGGTAAAATTGAAGATATAATTATAAAATAGGGCTTAAAGTCCACATTTTTTCACAGAGTTAAAGCTGAATAATTTGGAAGCTGAATTAATGTGTTGATGTCTCTCTTTGTTAAATCTGTACATTTTATTAAAGTGACTTTATATTCCATTTTTTTTTCTTCCAGGAAAGGCCTGGTATGCCTAGACAGGGAAATAAAATTCTGCATGAGCCAAATTTCTAACATTCATTTCCCTCAGACATCAATTTAGTACAAAACAGGAATAATATAACATTAACATAAAAGGAAAAAAGTCTCCCAACTCATTAGAAGACACATCTTTTCACTTAAAGGTTAAAGTAACTGAATATCATTTTCTCGGGAGATAGCTTTTTGTTTAGAAATATTTTCTCATTTCTTCAGAAAAGACTTACCTGTTTCTTTGCCTTGTACAGATACTTAGGTAGTTAAGGACACCGGGTAAAGGGAAAATGTCATCTGTTTGGGGAATCATAATTCATTTCTGCTACAAGCAGCCAAAAGAGTGAGAGATAGGGAGAGGGAAATAAAATGAGAGAGAATATTTCCCAGCAGATACATAGTAATTCTAAGTAAAATAATACTATTATTTAATTAAATATCATCTAGAGAATATTAACAAATCAGCCTTTGAAAGGAAGTATAACAAATATTTCTGCATAGACCTTACTATTAGAGCCTAGCAGTGCATTGGAAGATGATTTACAACAAAAGGAAATGCTGAATATTTTAGTTATTATTATTTCTAACTTCAGTTAATTAAAATATTCTTTAACTCAAAATTAGACGTCAAATAGTACTAGCATATTTTAAAGTAGCAATAGCTGTTATAACAAAGAATGTTTATAAATTACTGAAAGCACTGAAACAAGAAGGATTAGTTAACTGCATTACAAAACTATCCTTGTATCTTTTAAAAGTTCAATGGAAAATATTCTGGAAAAATAGTTGTTTTATGGAAGCAAAAGAAATAGCTGTGACTACAGGTAAGAACTTACAGACAGTAGAAAATGTTATAAATAATATATCTTTGATATCATTGCTACAAGAAAAAAATCACATGTTTTAAAGAAGAAATATATTTATCTAGATATTTTTCATAGACAGGGAAAATCACTGTGATTCAGTTTGACAGGTAAATATAAAGTTCTCTTTATTATAAATACTATATTACACATATAAAGCTATGTGAATGAAGATCTGATTTAAAACAAATGAGGAAAAGCGTGAAATAGCTTTGGGGTTCGATACCTTAGATTCAATTTTAATTTCTTACTATTTAGCTATGATTTTAGCACCTCCAATCTTAACTAAATTGAGTAATATATTTTTATGTCATAGTTTAGTTGCAGAAATTGCACATTGTGACATAAGTAAGCTATTAATCCTAGTACCTGAATAAAATTTAAGTGCACTGTCATATAACTATAATGACCATTTACTACAGTGGAATCCATGCAAAACTCAAAGAATGCCAATTGATGGAAGAATTTTATTATTCATATTTACCTTGCTATTTTATATGAGTAGGCATAGTTTCGGCCCCATTTACATTTTTTCAATGCATAATGGATTGAAGACTTTCATAAAATATTTAGATAGCCTCAAAATAAAATCTCAAAATTTGATGTCAATTAACAAGAATATCTGTATTCCTTAATATTACTACCTTGTTTAAGTATATGTATGCTGGAGAATATACATAGTCAATCACCTAATTAATTTTTCGATAAATAAAGCTAGCAATAAGTTTTCAACTTCTGGGAAAGTTCAAAGATTTAACTTAAAATTGTCAACATGTATATTTACATTTGTAAGTGAGTTCTTGGATTCAATTTTTAAATTGAATACTTCATATATGTTGTTAAGAATTTATTCCTCAGTGTTAGCAATTCATACATACAAACACATACATATGTTCTCATATACATATATATATATGTGTGTGTGTGTGTATGTGTGTATGTATATATACACATACATACAGATACATACAAACATAATTGGAAATTTTATTAAATCATAGCCTTTTCCTTTAAGTACTCTAATTTCACACATACCTCATAAATTAATTAAATTTAGAGTTAGGCTTTGCACTTTTGTTTCTTAGGAACTTTTCTTATCCTTAACTAATATAAAAGTAGTTCTCTCCGTGCCTATTATATATTTAATCAATCAGGCATTGCAAAAGACATTCCTGTTTTCCTGTTTGCTGTAATAACATTTTATTTCACATCTTAATTATTATAGATTGAGAGCTCCAAAGGGAGAACATACATATCATACCCTTCCATGTACACCAAATGGTGATAGAAGATGACAAGCAGACATTAATAGTTCGTAAGCTTAATATCATGTCACAGAAACAGGAAAAATATTCACACTAGTCAACTAAATGACTTATTTACATAAAGTTTTGTAGAACTCATTCAATTGAATATATATGTATATATATGAAAATAATATACATATGAAAATAGAAATAATTTTCACTTTTATGAAATGTATGAAGTGTTTAGAAATTTTTAACAAGTGTTTCTCATCTTGTAAAATAGTTCTTTTATAGCTTGATAAAGGATAGATGAGTGAATATAAGAGTAAAATTTTCTTTGTGAAGTAGTAGAGAGAACTTAAAATATATGAATGTGTTGCCATCCAGATAGCTGAGCAGAAAAAAACGTACTTTTACTGAAGCTCAAAGACCCAAATCTAATATGTGGATCCCACAAGTTGACAAAAGAGAAGTACCTTTGAGGGGTTGTTGTCTCATCTCCATGTCGGCACCTAGGGTGTGCATGCACTTTCATCTCACAAACACTCACACACACACACACACACACACACACACACACCACAGAACATGGATATACAGAACCTAATGATCATAAAGCCCTCAATCCCATCTGAGGTAAAGGGAGAGGAGAAGGAGCAGAGGGATGGAGTGTGTTAAGGAGTAAAGGGAAGAGAGGGAGATTCTGGTTGGAAGGAAGACAGTGTAAAAACCTACCAGATGCTGAGAAGAATCAATTACTAAAAGCCTTAAATTTTGTACTAAATCTAGCAATCTTTTAGAATAGAAGAAATCATTTTTCTTCTTCAAGTTTCTGGGGTTTGAACCCAGGGCGTAAACCTGATAGACTTCATATTCCTAATGAGCTATTGCCATAGCTCCATGGGAATTCTTGGAAAGGAGTCCAGGAGTTTAGGAGTAAATGAGAAATAAAAAAAATCAAGAACAGATTATAGTGTAACTTTAGTATGCAATACTTTCCCAAAGCCAAAGCCTAAAA
>NW_022196905.1:54977512-54988417 GCF_008632895.1 Mastomys coucha | reverse complement strand
AAAAAAAAAAAAAAAAAAAAAGTGATGTAGCCTACTCTTAACTTTTTAATCTTTTTTCTTCTTTCTTTCTTTCCTTCTTTATTTATTTTGGTTTTGAAGTGTGTGTTTCTTCTGTTTCTTGTGCTTCCTTTTTCTTTTTCTTTCTTTATTGATTGTTTTAATTTGCCTGCTTTCTAATGATAGAGAAACAGAAGGATGGACTTGAGTAGATGAGAGGATGGGGAAATGTGGAAGATGTGTAAAGGCGAACCCTGCTCAGAATGCATCATATACAAATGTGTTTGATAAAATTAAGGAAATATCAGCTAAGGACAGGAAGATTTTATGAAGATTTTTATTTTTGTTTGTTTAATGTTGGGAAATGAGCATTTGAATTTCTGAAGGGAAAAAATTCTCAGTATAATTCATTTAGATACTATGTTATACTATATATTATAATTCATAAGTATTTTAGATACTATGTTATACTATATATTATAATTCATGAGTATTTTAGATACTATGTTATACTATATATTATAATTCGAGTATTTTAGATACTCACTATGTTTTACTATATATTAGCTCTAGACTTTCTCTGGGTAAAGGAATCACATTTCTGCCATTACTATAGATTGAGAAAACTTCACAACTTGATGATTCCACAGTTACTGCCTCTCCATTTTGTGGTCCCTGCAATGATTATTGTTTAGATTAATGGTGCATTTGCCTTAGAGTTAATCTATGTATTTTTGTTCATGACTCCCTGGCTAACATTATGATTTTTTATTCTGAGATTGTTATTAAAGCAATGAAAAATATCTCCAAACTTGAGGAAAAATGAGTTTTATTTGAAATGCTTTGACAAGAATACATAATCTATAAAATAGACCCAAAACACACAATTTAGAAGAGTGTAATCAGTCACAGGCTAATTAGTGTGTTACAGACAAGGTCCATTTCTGAGTAGTACCTGAACAAGAGTCTGTGCTTGAATCCTGCAGCTACTTTTGACCCCTTCTGATAGAGTAGCGTAAATAAGTTTCTTCTCTGAAATATTTGTAAGGATTACATGTCCAAAGTCAAAAGCAAAAAAATAAAAGCATGTGAAGATTTTCAAATCAAAAGTACAAAGCAAATTTAAGTAGTATACTCCAAATAATTAGCAATTCAAAAGAGAGGCCATTCCAATGGCAAAGTAAGAGACACTCTTGTGTTTTATGTTTAGACACATCACAAAACTGGGTTGTATACAAAACCAAATCACATATGTGCTATTTATGTGTATGTACACGTAAATGTATAATCCATTGTGATTTATACAATTTTCTAGTTTCCAAAGGATTCATACTTGAACTATGGGGTGCTTCTTTTGCAACATGCAATGATAATGTAGACTACAGAATTTTGGAGGAGATTTGGGAGCATGAAGTGTGGCAGCCCTGCTGATTTCACGGAGAGGTCTCAACCGATACCAGAGACAGCACCTCGACTCGACTCACCAGGGGTCTGGAGCCAGCTCGAGAGATTAAAGCCAGAACCGAGAGCCCAGTATTCATAGGGACTAAAACTTTGATCTGCCCTCCTGCCTGGAGTTCTTGCTTTGATATGCCCGTTTCCCCGCTCTCACCTATCTGCCGAAAGGCTTGACTCTGTTGTCTCAAGAATATATATATTCCGTTTCTCTAAGTAAAGTACACACCTCGATAAGAACACTTTCCTGGTGTCGTCTCTCTTTTCTCCCTACCCGCTTATTTTACAGAATCTCGAGTTCCCCTGTTCGTGAATCACCCACAGAATGAAGTGAAACTGCGGGCCGGTTTCCTTCAATGAAGAATTACTCTGTACTATAAATCTTAGGCACAAATAATTGTTTGGAAATAAGCCAAGAGCCACTGAAAATAAAGGACATTGTTTTAGGAAGATAAGAAGTTGGATACCAACTTGAATATGATATGTTAGGGAATTTGGTTGGAAAATTAGGAAACAACCTACTAACAATCTAGAAAACGGGAAGCGATGAAAGCATACTTATTGATGCATATATTCATATGGCAAAGATGAAATTAGAACAGACATTCTTATAACTGTCTTGTATTTATAAAGTATATGGAAATATTATTCAAATTATTCACTGTTGGAAGAATCATTTATTTGTGTGTGTATGGATATGTGTGAGTTTGAGGTTGTATATGTGTGGTCATGTAGTTACTAACATGTTTCTCATGCTTTTGTTCATAGGGGCCAAAAAATGGAGTTATATCCCCCAGAGTTGTAATTACAGGTAATTGTAGAATGCTCAGCTTGTTGCATATCTGTGAATGCTGAGATATGTAAATGCCATCTTTCCAGACACCAAATTATATCTTTAAAGAGAATGATTGGTGTAATAATTGTCCTTTCATAAAAGAGTGTATTTTTTGTCATTAGTAAGAATAAATTATTACTAAATACAGATCAAGAAAAGTTACAGGGCTGTCCACATATCAATTTTCTTTATAACTTAGCATTATATGTCCATCAGTGCTGTCTTCAAAGATTTGGAATCTATGGCATAAGTACTTATATCAGTATATACAATTATATTGATCACTATAGTCTGGCCCAATTCTGTTATAGAATCTTATATAGAATTGCTATATCTTTCTTTTCTGTATTTTATATTAGGAGCGAATGCCACAATTATATGATTTTTGTAGGCTTTTATGCAGTATTTCATTAATCTAGATGGAAATTGCCTGTCTCTCTAATTCCAGTCTTATTTATCTTTCATTTTCATTTTAAATTGCCAGTTGCAATGTGTTTCCATTAGATTATATGATTTATGAGGGCTCTTTCTCTTTCTGTAGTATCCTGAAAATAATCAAATGTGTTTAATATATTTAGCAATTGAAAAATGCTCAGAAAAAAGGAATAAAGATCACATAAAATATCTACAAACTGAAGGTGGGACTGATAGCTCAGAAATTAAGATCACTTGTTGCTCTTCCACAGAAATGAAATTAGACTTCAGCATCCCAATCAGGCAGCATGCCCTTGTATCTCTAGATCCAAGGCATCTATGTCTTCTTCTCTTCCCTGCAATGCCTGGAAACATGGAACACACAGTATGTTTTTAAATTTTCTTTAAAGTTTTTTTTTTTTACATTCCCGTGGTTATTGCCCTCCCAGTCTGCCCTCTGACAGATCCTCATCTAATTCTTCCTCCCCTAATCCAAGAGAATGTCCCTATCCCATCCACTTACCCACCCCACCCCACCCATTTCACCAATCCAAAGCCCCTCACTCAGGGCTTCAAGTATCTCCAGGGTTAGGTGTATCTTCTGTAACTAATGCCAGAATTGGCAGTTCTCTGCTGTATATGTGTTGGGTGCATCAGACTAACTAGTCTATGCTGCCTGGCTACAGGCTCAGTGTCTGAGAGATCTCGGGGCTCCAGTTTAATTGAGACTGCTAGTCTTCCTATGATGGGGTTACCATCCTCCCCAACTTCTCCCAGCCTTTTATTATTTCAACCACAATGGTTCCTGACTTCAGACCATTGGTTGGGTGTAAGTATCTTCTTCTGTCTCAGTCAGCTGCTTGTTGGGCCTCTCAGAGAGCAGCCATGTTAGGCTCCTGTCTTTAAGTACAACATAGCATCATTAACAATGTCAGGTCTTAGAGTTTCTTCTTGAGATGGATCCCAATTTGGGCCAGTGGAACAAATAATATGAATTAAAATAAAACTTAAAAACATACATAAATTAATTATTCTTGCATAATCCATAGTTATCTTTTTGTAAATATTCTCATCAAGATTTTTGGGGGAGAACAAAACCAAATAATTATAATTAACAAACAATTGTTAATACTAACTGGGAGCAAATGCTTTACTGTCATTTATGTCTTCATATCCTTACTGTATATCAACCGTTTAGATAAAGATACATAGTCAGTTTTCAAAAGATTATATGACTAGTAACTTATAGATATTAACAAGTATATGTGCCTAGTACTTCTACTCTTTTACTTGGTCTACTTTTCCATTAAGTATTGAATATATGAATATATTTATATATTTTTCCTGTTTTCAAACAGGAAGATTTGCATAACTGCCCCAGTGCATCAGGCATGTGCATGTCCTAAAACCTAGGAATGTCACATATTCTTTCCTCAATTTTTCATTGGTGAAAATGCCTACTTCATAGGATTCATACATTTGGAAAATTCCAATTATTAAAACCTGATACCAATTTGTTGTCAGGGACAAGCAATAAACAATGTAGAATATTAAGCGACTTACAAGTACCTGGAACAAAGCAAATTAGCTTACATGAAATTTAACCAAAAAGCCTGCATGAATCCCAATGTAAAGATGTTAGGAAGCAGTTTCTCGGGTTAAGTTAGACTAAACAGGCCAACATATGCTTCTGTGAGACAAAACTTAACACCTTGACTTTGCCAATGAAAAAGAAGGCAAGATTTCATATCAGACAAGAATAAATTCTCCAGGAATATTTGAACAATGGATAACCCTGAACCAATTCATTTCAGAAAGGTATTCAATCAACACTTGACCTCTCCCGTGAGTCCAGAGCAATAGGAAACTTTGAGGTTAAGATAAAAATGAAAAAATAGATAAACACAAGGAACATCCCATTCGGAAACTCTCTAGATAATAGAGAGTTCCATACTTGGTTATAGCTACATCAATTTATTTTCCTGTCTGCTCAGTTTTGAAAACCTAGTATATAAACCATATTAAAGAGAAAAAAGGATAAAATATAAAAATAAAATGAGTTAACCTAAACAAATATAGAAAGAAATCACTTTTATTCTTTATACTTTGAACCTTTTTCTTACCACTAAAAGTAAGTAAAACCTATTAATTCATACATTATCACACCAAATATATTTTAATGATTCTTTTTGTATCAGTAATCAAAATTATACACACACAAACATATATGTAGACACACATATATTTATATTTAACTTCATAAATGTGCTCAATCCTATATTTACTCATTATATAACATGCAATTAAATTAGTTTAATACCCAACACTAGTCAGAGAAATGTTAAATATATACCAAATTTATATTTGTGACTTAAGAATGATAACTCCCCCCACAATGGATTTAGAATTTTTCCCCCATGGATAACAGACTGTGGTCTAAGAAGTCCTATTTTTAAGTCATATTTTTATTTTAATACCTGATAATTTTTATAGTCTCATAATAAATGTTTTAGCAAGCAGATATTTCAATATCAAACATTGTCATATCACCTTATTTTTTGTACTGTCTTCACCAGAATTCTTGCCAAATTCTCATCCATTCAGAAACTATAAAATTTACCCTATTTTTCCTTAAAAATAGTTCATCCTAAGAAGATAGATGGCTAACTGAATAAATATGTTTGCTTAGGAAGCCTAAAACCTCATTTGACCTCAAGAATCCTTATAAAAACTGGACATATTAGTACAAATCTTTGTGATTCTAATTTGCTCCAAAGGGATTATAGGAAGCTGTGACATAAAACTTACTAGATGCTCTTGGATAAGTAACATAATACACAAGACAACAAAGATACTCTGTCTCAAGAAAGACAAAAGGCAACTCTGAGCCAGGTTGTCATTAGGCCTCCCCACTGGCACTATAGCACATTCATGTCCATAAAAACACAGCTACACTGGCACATTCAAGCAAGCAAATACATATTCATTCTCCCTGTCTCTGTTTCTCACTTTCTGTCTCCATTTCTCACTTTCTTCACCCACCCTCACTCAGACACATATATATTCTCTCACACACTAGTTTTTCTGTTTGTCTTACACCTCTCTCTCTCTCTCTCTCTCTCTCTCTCTCTCTCTCTCTCTCTCTCTGTGTGTGTGTGTATGTGTGTGTGTGTGTGTGTCTTTCACACACACACACACACATACACACACACACACGAGGTCAAGTTGGATGAGTGTGTATAATAAATAGAATGACTGATTTCCTTATAATGAAGAAAAATTAGGGACACTGAGATACACGCACACACATGAGAGAGAGATAGAGAGACAGAGACAGAGAGACAGAGATTTATTAAATAAGTTTGCACAATAGTGACTAGGCTATTCAATAATGGTCATATAAAACCTGCAGAGGCTGAAAAGCTGGAATTTACTCAATCCATGACAGAAGATCATTCAGTCATTTCAGTCTGATGCTGAAGACCTGGAGAATTCTTGGAGAGCTAACTAGTCTTCAGCTCCCCAAGAAGAACTGAAGATGTTAGATTCTGGTGACATTTTTATATTTTTATCAGAAACAGAACATAACAGCAGCAAGCAGAGTCAATACAATAGAGTTGCAGGATACATTGAATTTTGCAAGGTATACAGGTTACAGAAAACTAACACCTAAGATTAATTATCCTGCATGCTTCTTTATGATCTGTTGATTTTGGGGAACACAGGGAAAAAACAAGTACCTGAGTTTCTCAGAAACTGAAATAAAGAAGAGCTAATAAGAATACTTCTCAAACTATTGTACAAAGTAGAAACAGGAGGAACACTACCTAATTCATTCTATGAAGCCACAGTTACTCTGATGCCTAAAACCAACAAAAAGAGAGAACTTCAGACTAATTTTGCTTATGAATATTGATGCAAAAATACTCAAAAGAATTCTCTCAACCCAAATGCAAGGATACATCAAAACCATCATTCACCAAAATCAAGTGCCCCCGGAAAGACAGACTCTAACACAAATCTATGGTACAAATCTCTTAAGGCAGCTAGACCAGGCCAATTCTATGATTCTCTGCACTATATTTACATTTAAAAATTGCTTAAAGCTTGTTTATCACTCCTTAATGGAGTAGTATAATAATTCGAATCTGAAAATTATTGTTAAACATTTACTTATATTTGAAGAATCCTATACAGAGTAGATGAAGTATTTTCTAGGCTTCTTTACTCGCATAATAGATGTAGTGGTAGGTAATGGCTGCTGCAATGTACAGTACAGGAACAGACCTTGTAGTATTCTTACATGTCTTCCTTCATTTAACTTTCTTGTATTTTCTACATTTGCTTTTTAGATCATAGAGAAGAAAGGAGAGATGTGAAGGGTTTGCCCAATGCTGTATAGAGGAATGTTCCTACATTAAAGAAGTGTTGTGATCAACAGTTTTTACTGCTGGGTAAAATCCAGCAGGACTGTCGTTTTAAAAGCATCCTATCATACTGTGAGGGGGTGGGGTTGTTGAATCCTTGACAAAGTGATAATGCAAAAGGAAAATCAGAGATAGATGTGTACCATTTGGGAAAAGCATTGGCATGTCCAATTCAAAGATAAGATTAATGGGGACACACAGTGACCCAACTCAATGTCTTTCCAGAAGGTCATAAAAGTAAATATATCATCCAGATTTCTAGCAGATTTCATGTGAATGATTTGAGAAAAGGAAAGACAAGAATACTTAGTGGTGAAAGAAAATAGAGTATAAATGTAATTTAAAGAGCCCAGAACTAACTTAATGTAATTGCCCAATGATTTATAGACTGTTCCTACTATTCTTAAAGTGATAGGTAAAGTTCTTATCATGCAGATCTTTCACTTGCTTAGTTAGAGTTATACCAAGATGTTTTATATTATTTGTGGCTATTGTGAATGGTGTTAATTTCCTAATTTCTTTCTCAGCCAATTTATCATTTGTTATAAAAGAAGGCTACTTGATTTTTGTGATTTAATTTTATATCAAGCTGCTTTGCTGAAGTTGTTAATCAACTGGAGGATTTCTCTGGTAGAACTTTGAATTTTGGTTGAGAGAATTTTATTGAGCATTTTTACATCAATATTATAAATAAAATTGGTCTGAAGTTCTCTTTCTTTGTTGGGTTTAGGTATCAGAGTAACTGTGGCTTCTTAGAATGAATTAGATAGTGTTTCTCCTGCTTCTACTTTGTACAATAGTTTGAGAAGCATTTTTTTATTAGATATTAGATATTTTCTTTATTTACATGTCATATGATTTCTACTTTCCCAGTTTCCCCTCCAAAAAACAAACAAACAAACAAAAACAAGAACAAACCCCTGTTGCCTACCCCCTCCCATGCCTGCCACCCCACCCTCTCCCACTTATTGGCCCTGGCATTCCCCTACTCTGGGGCACAGAACCTTCACAGGGCCAAGGGCCATCTCCTCCCATTGATGATCGACTTTGCAATCCTCTACTTATTAGCTCTTCTTTAAAAGTCTGGTATAATTCTACACTAAAACCACTTGGACCAGGGCTTTTTCTTGTTGATGATGATGTTGATGTTGTTGGGAGAACTTTTAATGTGTGCTTTTATTTTTATAACCCCTAGGGGTTATGGAAATGTTTAGATAGTTTAGCTGAACTTCATTTAATGTTGGTATAGGTATGTGGATAAAAAATTATCCATTTCATCTATATTTTCCAGTTTTGTTGGGTATAGGCTTTTGTAGTAAGGTCAGTTAATTATTTTCAATTTTCTCAGTTTCTGTTGTCTCCCTTTCATTTCTGATTTTGTTAGCTTCACTAAGGGTTTATTTTTCTTGTTGATTTTCTCAAAGAACAAGCTTTGGATTTTTTTGATACTTTGTATTATTCTTTTTGTTTCTAATTGGTTGATTTCCACCCTGAGTTTTATTATTTCCTATCAACTTGTGCTCCTGGGTATTTTGTTTCTTTTCATTCTAGAGCTTTTAGGAGTGCTAAGTGTCTTGTATGGGATCCCTGTACTTTTTATATGGAGGCATTTAGTGTTATAAGTTTTCTTTTTAGCATTGCTTCCTTTGTGACTAATAAGTGGGAGTGTGCTGTGCCTTCATTTTAGTTGAATTCTAGGAAGTCTTTAATTTCTTTCTTCATTTCTTCCCTGAATAAGTTATCGTTGAGTAGAGAGTTGTTCAGTTTCCATGAGTATGTGGGCTTTCTGTTCTTTTTGTTGTTATTGAAGTCCAACCTTACTCTGTGGTGATCTGATAGAATTCATGGGATTCTTCCAATTTTCTTATATCAGTTGAGGCTGTTTGGCACATGATTATATTCTCAATTTTGGAGAAGGTTCCATGATGTACTGAGAAGAAGGTGTTTTCTTTTGTTTTAGGGTGAAATGTTCTATAGATGTGTATTTAATCTATTTGGTTCATAACTTCTGTTACTTTTGTTTTACCTCTGTTTAGTTTCTTCAGTGACATGTCCATTGGTGAGAGTGGATGTTGAATTTTCCCACTTTTGTGTGCCCTTCAATGTATGTTTTGAGTTCTAATAAAATTTCTTTTGTAAATGTGGGTGTCCTTGCATTTGAGGCAAAGATATTCAGAATTGAGACTTTATCTTAAGGGTTTTTTTCTTTAATGAGTATGAACTGCCCTTTCTCATCTCTTTTGAATTCAGAGAGAAGGTCCAGGAAGGAAGGCAACATTTGGAATATAAATAAAAAAATTAGGATAGATAGGTAAAAATTGTCATGGTAGATTAGACAACCACACCTAATCCTAACTTTAACAGGCAGCCTGTGATTATCTTAGCCCTTGTACAGGAAAAATGTGAATAAAACAACAGATGTTAAAAATAATACAAAAAGAAAGTAAAGAAGTTAGAAGTACATAAGAAGTGACAGAAATTACAAAAATACAGCTATGTCTGCATCAAGTTGCAATCATGAGGACTGAACCTTAAAGCCTCTTAGTCACAAAGCCTCCCCTCTGTGATCAGAAGGCTTTGCCAAACCACACAAGCTTTCACCACATTATCCATGTGGAATAGTTTAGGCCTGAGTATTCTGTCCTTTAAGGAAGTGGCTTTTGTTGTTGTTGTTTGTTTTGTTTGCTTTTTATCATTTCATTGTCAAGAAAACTTTTAAAGTGTTAAATTGACCAATTCTTGCTCTAACTTTTTATTAGATATAGGGTGTTGTGTAAGGTTATAGCAGTTAGGGATGGACATAAATGATCAAGCATAATACTCACATAAATAAAAATGGACTTTGTTTATAAACATATAGACATATTTTTTTCCTGTACAAAAGAAGATCCTAAGTATTATGGTTGTTTTCCATGTATGTTGATAACCAGTTCTTAATCAATTAGCATACTTATTTCACCATTCATTTTTCATATCAGAGTGTTATTTTATACTCCCTTTAAATTAGTTTTAATACCTTAATAGGCTTCTCATTATTTAGTACATGGGCATCAAATGACATTAAAACTCAATATTAAACAATAGGCTGGGGGCTGGAGAGATGGCTAAGCAGTTAAGAGCACTGACTGCTTTCCCAAAGGTCCTGATTTCTGGTTCAATTCCCAGCAACCACATGGTGGCTTACAACCATCTATAATGGGATCCAATGCACTCTTCTGGTGTGTGTCTAAAGACAGCAACATTGTACTCATATAAATAAAAATAAATAAATCTTTAAAAGAAAAACCAATAGATTGTATTCTTAATTGCCAAATGTCACAAAGCTGAATTGAAAGATTTGCAGTTAACAATAAAGCAATAGAGGCAAGATTGCCATTTTCTCTCCAGTGACTTTCTAAGGTGGGACCAGCCAGGAGGCACAGACAGCAGAAGCAGCAGAGCAGTTGTTACGGGGTCACTTCCTGCCTCCATCTATATCCAGGAGGTGCACCTGTTCCATAGCCCACCATGTACCTTTCCGAGCAGGGGAATACTGGTCTCCAGGGAGTTCTCTGACCCTGGGATGCAGGCAAGATCACCATTTTCTCTCTGGTGACCTTCTAAGGCATCCTATTTGTGTGGCAACAAGCAAAGTCAAGCAAGCAAAGTTTTGCCACTTTTCAGGATTTAAAGAACCTTGGCAGTATTTGGTAACCTATGGACTCTGGAAGAAGTGTTATCTCCTGTGTAGGGTAGCTACTATATATACATATTCATATATGTATATATATATATATA
>NW_022196905.1:54952837-54977502 GCF_008632895.1 Mastomys coucha | reverse complement strand
ATATATATATATATATATATGCAGATACCTCCCACATACACAAACATATACACATATAATGGGATTAACAGTATGATTCCATACTGTATTTTCAAACAGACTTTGTCCCTGATCTAGCCTTCTTCATTCCTCTCTCCTATGTCTTCTTAGTTTAAACTCCTTCATCATTATTCCTCTTCACATAGTCTTTAGCAGAATTTCCCTGCCCTAGTCATCATCATGCTACTGTGAAGAGGCACTGTAATCAAGGTAACTTTTATAAAAGAACATATTTAATTTGGGTCTTGCTTCTACCTTCAGAGTTTTAATTCATTACCATCACGGTAGCACATAGGTCACTAGAGCAGTTATTTGAGAGCTATTTTGATCTATAGGCTAAGAAAGAGACTATGGACTTGACATAGGCCTTTGAAACTTCAAAACACACTCCCAGTGACACAATCTCTTTAACAAGACACATCTGCCCGTCTGTCTAATCCTTTTAAACAGAGCTACTTGCTGGTGACTACGCATTTGAATATATGAGCCTATTGGAACCACGCTTATTCAAACAAGCACAACCTCCTATCTCTTCAGTCTTTTCCTCTCCTCCCACCAATTGCCTGTTTTGAGTTTCTTCTATACTATAGGTACATCAAATTGGACACAGAGATGAACACTCAACACTAAGATTCTGATATTTTTGATACTATGTGGTACTTATCTTTCTGGGTCTGGATGACCTCACTCAGTGTAAACTTCTAACCATTTGCCTGAAATTTTTATCTTTTCATTTTTCTTTACATCTGAATAAACTTTTACTGTGGATTTGAAACACATTTTTATTTTCCATTTATTAGCTGGTGGTGTGAACAAATGCAAATATAATGTTACCTTTATTAGGTGAATTATTTTGCCTCTTTAAATAATAACAGTTCCTCTGAAAAGCAATGCCCTTGAAGACTGTGTGAAATATATTAGTGTGAATTATTTGGAATCTAGACTGGTAAAAGTAAAAACTGTTTACACAGTACCTTATATTGATGACACAGCATTTTCAATATAATTTATATCTACATCATGTTTATTCTTATACTATTTAGATAAACAAAGTGAGCTTTGGATTGGTTAATGCTTAGATCCTAATTTTGGGATTGTCTAATTTTTAGGCTTTTTATAGGATTGCAAATTGAAAATTTAAAACTCTATCTCTTAAAAGTCTATCTCATCTACAAATGGGACTTCATAAAATTGCAAAGCTTTTGTGAGGCAAAAGACACTGTCAATAGGACAAAACGATGACTAACAGATTGGGAAAAGATCTTTACCAATCCTATATCTGATAAAGGGCTAATATCCAATATATACAAAGAAATCAAGAAGTTAGACTCCAGAGAGCTAAATAACCCTAATAAAAAATGGGGTACAGAGTTAAACAAAGAATTCTCAACTGACAAATACCGAATGGCTGAGAAGCACCTAAAGAAATGTTCAACATCCTTAGTCATCAGGGAAATGCAAATCAAAACAACCCTGAGATTCCACCTCACACCAGTCAGAATGGCTAGGATAAAAAACTCAGGTGACAGCAGATGCTGGAGAGGTTATGGAGAAAGAAGAACACTCCTTCATTGCTGGTGGGATTGCAAGCTGGTACAACCACTCTGGAAATCAGTTTGGTGGTTCCTCTGGAAATTGGACATAGTACTACCAGAGGACCCAGCTATACCACTCCTGGGCATATATCCAGAAGATGCTCCAACATGTAATAAGGACACATGCTCCACTATGTTCATATCAGCCTTATTTATAACCAGAAACTGGAAAAAACTCAGATGTCCCTCAACAGAGGAATAGATACAGAAAATGTTGTACATCTACACAATGGATTCAGCTATTAAAAACAATGAATTTATAAAATTCTTGAGGAAATGGATGGACCTGGAGAATATCATCCTGAGTGAGGTAACCCAATCACAAAAGAACACTCATGGTAGGCATTCTCTGATAAGTGGATATTAGCCCAGAAGATCAGAATACACAAAATACAAACCACAAACTAAGAAACTCAAGAAGAAAGAAGACCAAAGTATGGATACTTCATTCCCTCTTAAAAGGGGGTACAAAATACCCATGGAAGGAGTTACAGAGACTAATTATGGAGCAGAGACTAAAGGAAGGACAATTTAGAGTCTGCTTCACCTGGGAATCCTTCCCATATTCAATCATCAAATCCCAGCACTATTGTGGATGCCAGCAAGAGCTAGATGACAGGAAGCTGATATAGCTGTCTCTAGAGAGGCTTTGATAGTACTCGACTAATACAGAACTAGAGGCTCACAGCCATCCATTGGACTAAGTACAGGGTCCCCAATGAAGGAGCTAGAGAAAGGAACCAAGGAGCTAAAGGGTTTGTAGCCCCTTAGGATGAACAACAATATGAACTAAGTAGTACCCTCAGAGCTCCCAGGGACTAAAACTCCAACCAAAGAGTACACATTGGGCGGGGCTCCTAGCTCCAGCAGCATGTGTATAGCAGAGGATGGCCAAGTTGGTTATCAATGGGAGGAGAGGACCTTGGCCCTGTGAAGGTTCTGTCCCCCAGTGTAGGTGAATGCCAGGGCCAGTAAGCAAGAAGGGGTGGGATGATGAGCAAGGGGAGGGGGGAGGAAACAGGGGTTAGTTTTAGTTTTTAGTTTTTTTTTTTTTTTTGGAGGTTAACCTGGGAAAGGAGATATTGTAAATAAAGAAAACATCTAAAAGAAATAAAAAAGCAAAACTCTATCTCTAAAAGTCTATGATACAAAAGCTGGTTTTAGCCATAGACTGGAAAGTGAAAGTTGTTTGTCTAGGAAATTCTAGTACCATGTTATCCTATGAAGTAATTTCTATTTAGAAGATAGTTCATTGCTGTCTATGTCACACAAATGTCCCCAGAACATGACAGGTTTATTCAACAATCTCTCCTAACTTCTCTGCTCTAGAATCCTTATAAATGAAAACACATATCAGCACCTGAAAATATTAACAAGTATGTCCTTTCAACAACAAATGGTAAATTATATGATTTTGACTTAGAAATATCTAGTCTTCTACTGGTAGGTATTTTGCTCATTGTATGTATGCCACATCATTTTTTTGACATATTGATGAATGATGCAGTCTTCAAGTGCCATTAGACATCATCAGGTATGTAACTATTTTACTTATGAAAATTTGCTGTAATTGTTCATTGGTAGATAAATGGTTGTAAACGTAGGTATATTATACACACTCTGTGTACTCATTCCTGAAATATTAGTCTTTCAATTTGATACTAGTACTATCATCTTCTATAAAGTAAATCACTCCCTTGTGGCTACATAACTAATTAATTAAATTAGTTAAACAATTAATAATAAATAATCAATTAATCAATTAAATACTATTTTAACAAAATAAAGTAATATTAAGGTAATTTCTTTTTACTTGTATGTTACCAGTTTTGGTAATATTTTGAATTATTAATGTTGACAAATATTTTATGAATGCAATTCTGGAATTATTGTAAAGATGAATATTTGTTCAAGACCATAAATCTGTTGAATCATGGCCTATTCAAATTATGATTTTCTTTTTACTGTATTTTGTGTTTTTGTATTTGGGTTTTTCTATTTGGAAGACCCTTAAAGAGCTCATGAGATTAGTTTAATTAAATTTGGAGTTATTATACACAGAGTAAGTAATATAAATATTTATACATTATTTTTGTCTAGTTTTCATTATAACATTTTTGCTACATGATTACAGTATAGTTATCTAAGATAAAACAAATTAGAATTGATTTTTAAAAGATGTGTGTGTGTTTGTGTTTAGGTAATTAAAATAGGGACTCACTATGTAGTGTAGTCCACACTGTCAAAAAATGTGTAAAAAAAAAAAAAGTGTAGTCCACACTGTCAAAAAATGGTCAAATCTCTTACCTCTTGCATCACAGAATTGGGATTGTAGTCATGTCCTACAATAATCAACTCCATACTTTGTATTTTAAAAGCAAAAATGTATTCACTAACACTGGATTTTAAACAATAGAACTTCAGTTCTAATATGTAGAAATTTAAGCCAGTGAAGGTTTTGCTCAATAAAAAAATAAATTACAGAGAATGTGACCAAAACATACAATGTTTAGAATGTTTTAAAGTAATATAAACATAGTACATTACTTTAACATAATTAACTAATTTTAAATCATTCGTGACTTAGTAGTTAACTTTCTTTGTCAGTCCTAGAAGTTCAGGTCTATATGTATTTCTTTTTCTTATTCAACTAAAACTGGTAATTGGTACAGAGCTCACTGGTTCCCCTGCTCATTAGCATCATATTAACACCTTTCAAGTAGGATTGGATTGTATGATCAAATGGTGCTTGATCTTGTAGGGATGGTCCTCTGTCTGCATAGGCATATATCTAGAAAGCCAGCTGTTACACACTTGCATTTACTAGATCTATAGCACCATATTTTACGCATATAACACATTTTAGGAACATGGAGAAACGTGATGAGGAATCTAAATTGACCTTTGTTATAACCTTTTAAGATAGTTTATTTGAATCTAAAACATAATATAAATGTCCTGGGAGAGAATGTTTGTTCCTAACCTACTTATAAATGTAGCTTAATGTATGCTTTTAATATCCCTTTTAAAAATACTATTTTATAAACTAAAACAAACTTTACTGCTGTAAAGGTTGTTATTAGAAAAGTTCACTTGATTATTATCAAAATCAATCATTTATATTTAAAACTGTGGTTTTAGTCAATTAAAGACAAATTAAAACCATCCACCTCAAGCAAAGTAAATAGTGCCACTAATGTGATGTTACAGTGATATTCTTTGAAAGATATCATGGTAATTAATTATTTAAAATTTAAGCTTTAATTTAAAAGGTTTATTTCACAGTAAAACAATCATTTAATTGTTACTATTTTTCTTTTGTGTCATGTACTTATTATTTATTATTATTATTATTATTATTATTATTATTATTATTATTATTTTGATGAGATTAGTCCTGCCTTAGATGCTCAGGTTGGTGAGATGTTAAGGAACAGATGTGCTAATTTCAAAGGTGAACATCAAATAGAAGAGATATGTTTTCACTATGTGGCAGATTAAAGTCAGATTGCTCCCAAGTGTCTCACCTCTCAGAGGAAGGGAGGTTATGGGATCACTTTGGTTACATTATCTAGTCCTGTGATGGTAGTGTTCTTTTTTGTTTTTATAAGGTGGCCTAGACAAGTAGTTGGCACCTTGAAAGAACGATTTGTGAAGGCTAAGGGGAAATTAGGTGCTAAGAGCACAAAGAACAGCTATAACCTTGATGATGAAACATTCTCAATCAAGACAATTAAGAGGAAGCACAGGTATTGACCATTGCCATGGATATCACTAATATTCTAAGAATAAGTAGATATGAGTTATTAGATGACCTCACATAAAAGTTTCACATTTTCTTAATTTTATTTTTATTTTTTGAATAAAATTGGAAAGCAGTTACTCATCTAAGAGGGGAATTATTAGAATAGTTCATTGCAAAAGAAAAAATGGCATTCATTTCCTGAGAGAATTTCACACACACACACACACACACACACACACCATCTCTCTCTCTCTCTCCATATATATATACATATACATACACGTACATATATGTACATGTATGTATATATATGAGTGAGAATAAAGGTTTAAAAAATACAATGCAAAGATTTTGAAAAGAAAAGACATTGTTCATGGTCATTAAGAGGCTATATAATATTCTATATAATATTCTAGTGAAGGACAACATATTTTATTTAGGTAGATATAAAATAATTATACTAGATCACCAAAATTAAGACTGTTAGATATAACACACATTACATGAAAACATTATTGCTTCCATTTAAAATATATTATGTTATCTTTTTAAAAATAGTGTCTAATTTTATTGAATTATCTATGCTTTATGTGAGAACATTTAAAACCAGCTGTTTTTATGGGCAGCTTGCCAAATAGTTTGCAATTTGTTGACTCATTGGTCGCTTGCTTGAAACATTGTTTTCCAACGGTTCTCAGTGGTAGGTGTTAGGAGTCTAATCATTTGGATCACTGCTTGCTTTGAAAACAAACTGAGCAGAAACTGAAATCATGTTTCTCCTAAATCCAAGAAGAATTCCCAAGGGAACTGACCTATTTTCGACTTCCCAGGTAAACTCTACCGGACTCCACACTAAACTCAGACTACGCTGTGAAAATTCAGTGATGTCTAGCACAATCCCCACATTTCCTGTGACAAGTTATCTATACCTTCTAAAAGATAACAAGAGACTATGATGTCTTAACCCCATAGTATAGCTTTATTTATTCTTCTCCGCAGGTAGAAGCATTTCATTCAGTATTTATTGAACATCTCCTATGGGCACAATATCAGAAAACCAGTCCCAGTAAATGAGCCAGATTATATTGTTAGGAAGCAGATGTTTGAGCAGTATTTGTCACCTGTGACTGGTGGGGTGCTTGAGTTAGGTGATGTCTAAAAATTTAGAAAAGCAGCTGGAATCCTTTATGTGAGCACTGGTATGTTCGTGGAAGATGTTAGTAAAAGTGTGCTTCATTGGAGATTTTTTTCCTGCTGAATAAATAGAGATCATTCAAAACATCAAACACCATCAGCTCTACTTTCAGAAATAGCAATGATGGTATTGGTAGGGTGGGAAAGGTTTATATATTAATCTCTCACATCTGCACTTACCTCACAGAAATGAATTGTATCCAAAAAAATCAGAAAAAGGACAAGGGCATTGAGAATACTCTCTATCTTTAATAAATGACATCTGACTCCAAAATCCATATAATGGAGTCATCACTTCAAAAATGGTGGAATCATGAAATGACATCTTTAGAATACATTTGGATGGAGATTAGTTGCAGGTGAGGATAGGGAATGAGTAATTTCATCAATATCTTCATTAGAAATAAAGGAGAGAAGAGATCTCTGTCTGTAATGTGGTGACTGAGGAAGTGAGTGGATTGTGGGAACCAGAAGCACGTTAAGATATGGGCAATGTATGCATCCTCCTGTTTGAAATCTAACCTCCAGAACTGTGAAAATTAATTTATTTTACTTTTAGTCAAGTATGATGGCTCATCACAGTAAATCCCAGCCCTAGAAGAGGGTCATGAGTTCAAAGTTAGCTTGGGCTACAAAGTGAGTTATTAGGCCAATTTGGACTACAGAAAAGCAAAGACCTAGTCTGGAAAAAACAAGTACAAAATTATCCTTTAAATATCTAAGGAATTTAGTGAAAACTGGCTCAAGTGACTAAGACACTGTCACCAAAGTAATGAATAAAACAAGACAAAACAGAAATACTCTTTATGAAGGAAAGAATCTACTAAACTTGACATAAGAAAGGGATTTTAATTGGTCAAGTACACTGAGCAAATTATGGAAAACCAACACATCTGAGATATACTATTATTGAAAATAAATTAAAGTAAATCACATATTTATCAAATTAAATAAATCACAAATTTGTGATCAATTTGTAATCTAGATTTTTCTCTTTTACTTCTCTGGTTCTTTTCTTTATTCTTCCTTCCTACTTTCCCTCCTCCTTCTTCTCGTGGTTGTTCTTCTTGTTCTTGTTCTATTTGCTCTTGTCCTTGTCCTTGTCCTTGTCCTTGTTCTTGTTCTTGTTCTTGTTCTTGTTTCTCTTCTTCTTCTTCTTCTTCTTCTTCTTCTTCTTCTTCTTCTTCTTCTTCTTATTATTATTATTATTATTATTATTATTATTATTATTATTATCCTTCTTCTCCTTCTTCTTCTCCTCCTCCTCCTCCTCCTCCTCCTCCTCCTTCTCCTCCTCCTCTTTCTCCTTCTCTTTCTTCTTCTTTGTGTGTTTTGGTTTGGTTTTCTTTTGTTGATTTTTGCTTTTTTAGAAATTGGATCCAAGACTTAGGCAAAAACTATGTCATTAAGTTACATTCTTTTTATTTTTTAAATTACAACCATAAAAATAGTTTAATGATATTGCATACAATATTGATTTCGAATCTGTGAGTGAGTCTTAGTACACAGTTTCATTTATAGAGTATCATCAATCATGATCTCTTAGCCTGTAGTGAATTTAACTTAATAGAGCCACAGAAGAAGGATCAGAGAGATTTTGTTGATACAAATGTAAGACAGATGTTCCAGATGGACAGAATCTAAAAATTACTGCCAAAATGATCCCACTTGGATTTCACCATTTCCATAGTTTTAATACTAAAATTAACCAAATGAAGTTAAAATGCAGTATCTCCAAAAAAAAAAAAAAAAAATAGCAAGACGTTTTTTTTTCCTTTACACATCACCCAGTGAAAGTGTTGGAGGATATTTGATTTCTTCAAAGCATGAATCATTTGAGAATGAAAGTATATACACTTGAGATGAGTTGTCTTTCTGACTCCCTGTCTCTTCTGGGAATGGCTTTTGGTGAAGGCAATGCAAGGGCTAGGCTGTAAGTGGTGGTGCACTTTGAATGCCATTGTGCTGGCCTCAGCCAGCGCGGTCTAACTCTGCATAGGGGGAGCCATTTACAGAATTTAGAATAGGAAATGTTCCCAGAATAGCTTTTGAAGTTTGCTAGTTCGATCTATTGCCTTTGCTTTCAAGGAGGGGCTCTGCTGAACACTTCATACTAAAATCCTTTGGTAAAGTATGTATCTGTGAATCAAAGTAGAGCCATGGTCTTATAGCACGCTACAGGGCAGCACCTGCTCTCATCTACACAGTGAAGCCTTTGGTTTATAACTGACAATGTTCTCAGCTATTCCCTGATCACCTGATTTCAAAAGACTTTCATAAACTCTTGTTCTTGAGCTTCCTAACTTTTTACAGACAACATTGAGTTTTTGTGTAGTAAGTCTAATGAATGACTCTAGCTCTGGATACATTACCCAGTAAACATGGCTTTCAGTTCAGAAAGACACTAAAAATATGACACTTTAGCACTAAACTAACTGATGTCCTTGGATGAAAGGAAGGTATACCTGATTATAAAAGGCACTTGATACCAAAAACAAATAATGGCATCAATTTGATTGTCAAATTTAATAGTGTCACAGTCTCAAATTTGCACCATGTGTATGTCTAATTTTCTTAGCAATGTAACAAAGGCAAATACAATCTATCTTATAGCTCAGTTTTTTTAAAATAAAATTTAGTTCAAATGGATGTTCTAATCCATTTAGAAGCAGCTTATTTTCTAATATATTCTCAGATTTGCTCTTTATATAGTTTGGTGGAGGATATCAACACTATGTACAATATATGTCTCAAAGTCAAAGCTTGTAGGTCTATAGTGCCTCTGAATTCAAACTACTGTGGGTTCATATAGCCCCTCCAGAAATTACCTACAAACCTCTATATTGCTTTTAAACATGTAATACTTATCTCTTCTGCCCCTGTGATATCTTTTTTATAAAGTTTGAAGAAGACAAGCTTTTGATATCATTGTCAATATTATTTAAAATAATATTGCCAACATTTTCATGTAGCAATACATTGAATACTAGTCTATGACTCTCAAGAAACAGGACCATACTCACAACAGGAGTTTCAAGATGTGAAAACTGTTTTTAGTAATCTTAGGGCCTTGAGTTGAACATTTTATATTTGCCTAAACTTTACATTTAGATCAACATTTTATTTACAACCAATTCTGACTTTAAACATTGACAACATTAAATTCCATCCCCAATCATTATGCTTCACTATTCAGCTTCTATTGAAGGTAAGTTACCATTTAGTCCTGGCTGGCCTACAGAAAACTCTCACTGCTACCCTTAATTCCTCCTAAATACAGAGAGCACCATGTTCAACCTTTACTTTTGAGAGTCCATAATTGTTGAATTTATTGTCTTATTCTTAATGATGAAACTTTTTCTTTACTCCCTTTCTCTTTCATAAAACCTAATGTGTGTATACACACGTGTGTATATATATATATAATTGATATGTATATATATATATACACATATATATATATATATATATATATATATGTTCAAAACTGTACTTCAAATCACTACCATCACCCATAATCACCTCTATAACTCTCAGGAAGTAAAATAAAATCTTTATTCAAAATAAAAATTCTGAAATATAATGCTGATTTGTCATTTGATCACATTTACTGGGCCTACATTGTGAAGAAATTCACTTGAGTACACATTTAATTTTTTTCATATTTCAAATACTACCTCAACTGTTCTAATATCATGTTTTTCCCAAATATCCTTGATTGAAGTAACTATGATAACAAAAATATAGCTTGCTATCTCTGCCTCTATCTCTGTCTCTATGTCTCTCTGTCTCTGTCTCTTTCTCTCTCTCTCTTCTTCAGGATTTTCTACAAGTATTAACCAAAGTAATTACTTTAAAATTAATGTATCAGGTTTATTTATCTCTTATTAAAACCCTTTCAATATCTTTCCACCTTTTATATTACAGTCGTTTGATACATAACTTGCTCTTATACTGGATCTGAGATATAACCTGTGAAAATATGTCAAATATTGTCTGTGTCTATTTACTGTTAAAAAACATTAAGTGGATTTCATTTTAGAATTTATGCTGGTTTCCATGTAAGAAAATGTGTAGACTCATTCATTTCACCATATGAAAAGTCAACTAAAATGCCTTAAAGAATAAGCAAAGAGTTATAGAACTGCTAGAAGAAAAATTAAAATAAACATTTCTTGAAATTGGATAAGAAAAGCATTTGTAATATGATCTCAAAAATCACAAATAACAGAAGAATATATATTAATAATGCAAGTGAAAAATACTAAATGAAATGATGTATTAAAGAAAATGAAATATCCATAACAAGCAATAGAACTTGAAAGTATGCAAAAATATCATGTGGAAGATGTTAATGATCTAGCTTTTTATGAAATAACACAAAACAATCACAAACAAAATGAAACATGCTGTGATACACATTCTTGTAATCCTAGAGTGCTGATGGTGAATGTTAGAGATTTTTGACTTTCAAGTCAACCTACATTTCACATTAAGGTCCTGTCTTTAAAACCAGAAGTAAGAAATGAATTTAAAAAAAAAAGACACAGGCATTATCATAATTCTTATGAAATACTATGCAGTATCACCATTTATCAGTGATATAAAAACTACACAAAGACATCACCTCATCTTTGCAAAGTGATTGTTGCAAAATAGATAGGAGATAACAATTTTTGGTTTGGATACAGATTAACACAATATCTCATATAACGACTTTATGAATGCACAATAATACATCTTGGATACAGACCATTATTGAGATCTCACAAGTAGCAAAAATATCACTTCTACATATAATTCATATTTATCACTAAGAGTTATACATACAAAGAAGCTGAAAACATTATGTTGGAATATCTGATACTGCAACATTATTTAAGAGGATTATATCTGACTTTGCTTAATAAAGTATTAATTTCAAAATGTAATGTGTCTCTAGTATAGCACCACCCATCTTTCAATGGTACAAATTGAATGTACAAAAACAGCAAGTTAATAGAATCAATATTAAAGAGAAACTAAAAGCTGATTATACAGAACATGGAATTATAAATGTCCTATAACTTTTTGAAATACTCTCTGACTAGAGCACATTTGATTTAGGAAGTATCAATGAGAAACATTATTCAATAACTATGTTAACTTCAAGAAAAAAGTTTTAATCATGCAGAATGATCTCTGTGGTAGTTTTGCTTAACATAATATTATACTTTTCATATTTTTGACTACCTAGTATCATATACAGTCCAAGAGTATTATTTAGAAAGTTTAGAAAAGAATAAAGGCATAGATTTTAACTGGTCACCATTTTGGTTTATATGACCAAATCTTGCAATGTTCTGTATGCTAATGTCTCATTAGTCATATATTGGTGTAGTGCACAGGAAATCAAAATTTACAATGTTGCATTCCTTGAATTCAAGGAATCCTTCTGTACTTTTAAAATACTATTATAATAACAAATCATTTATTTCATTATCACCCATTATATAAGCATGGTATTATCTCATATAACCAAAAGAAGAATAACTACAGATATATATTCAATAGAAATACAATGTTATGCTCAGTGTGTTATATTCATCTGTATGTGATATAAATTTATATATGATATTTATATATCATATGCATGACATACTATATCATTTATATTTATATATGATACCTAAGGAGTGTTAAGGCTTTGCCATTAGGAAAGGATGCAGCACTAATTCTGAAAACATATGAATTATGAACCAGTTATAACTAAAAGGCAAACACATATAAATATAGTAAACCTATCACTCAAATTAATTTATAATTTGTATAATATTAATTTATGCTTACATGTTTTTAAAAAAATTTGCAACACATAGACTTTGTAAAAGATTTTGAAATTATTTTATTTAACAGGATATAGTAATAATAAGGTTTGAAAATTAGCTTTTCTGCAATTATGCTTTGTGTTTACCTCCAACAGTGATATATGTTGAAATAAACATTCTATGATTTGTTTTGTTACTTTAATAATAAGATAGCCTTTATAATTATGATCAATTACTTCAGAATTCCGAGGTTTGCAGAATTAAACCTGCATTCTTTCATAATGATAGAGCCCTAATAATTCTTTAGTTATCTTTGTTCTATTAAAAATATATTAAAGCATTTATATAAAAGTCTATTCAGCTATTTCACTTGGAATGAAAGATTGAGTTTTGAAGTTTTATTGAAAAAGAAATAGTTTCTTTAGGAAATACCTCATATAAATACCCCTGGGATTATATTATTATAATTACCAACTGTGTTTTTGTATATTCATCTCTAAAGTTAAATTCTTATAATTAGTTGCACGTAATGTATTATAGAGAATTCTACCTGTATGAGCAATCAGGTCTCAAAGAGCAAAGTACCTCATTAAAGGGAAAATATAATGATTGCCTGAATATTTTTCCAACAGACTAATTTCAATTTACAGCTATAACTTTACTAAATATTTTTTGCAGTAGTCTTTTTTTATCATGTAATTGTTAAGCTTTCAGATACTTATTGCTGACAAGTGAAGAACTAGCACAAATTTCCACTCCCATCATGCAGGTGCTGCAGAAGTCAAAAGAGAAGAAACAGTGACTGGTTTAATTGTGGAAGATATGATGAAAAGCAATATGTAGGTACATTACAACTAAAGCCTTTTCAGCAGAATAATGAGACCAGTGTTGACAGCAACCTGAGCTGGAGGTAGGATTCCAATCTACACAGTTGAGCAAATCTGCATAGCATTTTTCATACAGATCCAAGCAAACCATAGAATCATTGATAGCCATGTTCAATATACACTAAAACTAGTAACTGATAAGATGGAGTTTTGTGATCAGAAATATCAAGCAATGAAGTATAAAAGAATATTCTTTGAATGAAATACTATTGGATAGAAAAATTCTGAGCATAAATAAAATGAAATAAGTGGTTCAAAGAGATTTACACTTCAATGTTCCCTGAAGCATTGCAGTTTATAGATAACCATTAAGTCAACATAAACATGCATATGTGAATTAATGAGTAAAGAAAATGTGTAGGGAGTATGTAACCTTACATTCATGCACACAGAGAGAGCTAAGAGACATATAGGGTAATATTTCTCATTGTGGAACTGGCAAAAGTATTAAGTATCCTTTTTTGTACTATTAAGATCATCATCATCGGTCTGGCAGTTCCTCATAAAATTGCCTGAGGACCCAGCTTCACCAGATCTGGGCATATATCCAAAAGGTTCTCCAACATATAACAAGGACCCATGCTCCACTATGTTCATAGAAGCCTTATTTGTAAAAGCCAAAAGCTAGAAACAAACAAAGCTCAACAAAGGAATGGATACAGAAAATATGGTACATTTGTACAATGGAGTACTACTCAGCTATTAAAACAATGACTTCCTTGTGGGCGGTGGTGGCACATGCTTTTAATCCTAGCACTAGGGAGGCAGAGGCAGGTAGATTTCTGAGTTCAAGGACAGCCTGGTCTACAGAGTGAGTTCCAGGACAGCCAAGGCTATACAGAGAAACCCTGTCTCACAAAACAAAAACAAAACAAACAATGGGTTGCAAACTCCTTCAGATCTTTCATTCCTTTCTCTAACTTCTCCATTGAAGACCTCATGCTCAGTCTAATGGTTGTCTGCCAGCATCCACTTCTGTATTAGTCAGGCTCTGTCAGAGCCTCTCAGGAGACAGCTATATCAGGATCCTGTCAACAAGCACTTCTTGGCATCTGCCATATTTTTGGGTTTTAGTGTGTGTATGTGGGATGCCCTAGGTGGGGCAGTCTCTGGATGGCCTTTCCTTCAGTTTCTGTGCCACAATTTGTCTCCATATATAATCCCTATATAATATATATAATTAAGTATTTTGTTGCTTCTTCTAAGAAGGACTAAAGTATCCACAGTCTATTCTTCTTCTTGAGCTTCATGTGGTCTGTGAATAGTATCTTGGGTATTCTAAGATTTTGGACTAATATCCACTTATCAGTGAGTGCATACCATATGTATTCTTTTGTGACTGGGATGATATTTTCCAATTCTATCCATTTGCCTAAGAATTTCATTAATTCTTTTTTAAATTGCTGATTAGTACTCCATTCTGTAAATGTACTACATTTTCTGTAACCATTCCTCTGTTGAAGGACATCTAGGTTCTTTACACCTTCTGGCTATTATAAATAAGGCTGCTTTGAGCATAGTCTTTGCTATATGTTGGAGCATCTTTTGGGTATATGCCCAGAAGTGATATAGCTGGGTCTTCAGGTAATACTATATTCAGTTTTCTGAGGAACCATCAGACTGATTTCTAGAGTACTTGTACCAGCTTGCAATCCTGCCCAAGTCTGAGAAGTATTGCCAAACAAGAAGGTAGATACTCTTATACCTTTCAATTGACTATAGATACTTGGTGAATCAAGATTATAACCAAGTTGATTTACCTTGCTTTTGAGACTGAGATACAGACACAAATATTTACACCCAAAGAATGGACTGATGTGGGAGAACCCTGTGGTTAGAGTAGGGAAAGGCTGGAAGAAGCTGAGGTGGAGGGCAACTACAGCATTCTCAACTAACCCAAACCCCTGAGATCTCTCAGACACTGAGCCACCAATCATGCAACTAGCTGGTCTGAGGCCCCTTACATATATACAGCATGGGACTGCCTGGTCTAGACTCAGTGAGAGAAGATGTGCTTAACCTTCAAGAGACTTGAGGCTGCAAAAAGTGAGGAAGCCTGGAGGGAAGAGGAGGTAGAGTAGGGACATCCTCTTAGAGATGGGGAGAGGAGTGATGGGTTGAGGGATTGTGGAAGGGCAGACCAGAAGGAGGGTTATGACAGGACTGTAAACAAAAATAAATGTAATTAAAAATGTGTTAACACGGGCATGGTTGTATCAGTTTGTGTTGAACGTTTTGCTACTTCTATCCTTTAGTTCTCACTGACCCTGTAGTCCCGTCTATTTAAGTCAGAATGGAGAAATTTACACAGGTGATCACAAGGGATGCTTTCGTGATAGGTGGCAAATGCACAGAGCTGTAGTTAGTGAAAACACGACTCTGCTTTGTCTGTGAAGTATACTATGGTTGATGCCAGCACCTTTTCCCCAGCTCTATGAGCAAGCTGTTGGGTATAGTAGTTGAATATCTGCTATGAACTATTTTTTACCTGCCTCCTCTGGTGATGCAATATTTGGCTCCAAACTCATCTTTTTCTATTGACCTTTTTCCTTGGGTCTTCTAGTAGTGAAGTCTGAGCTAATAATATGAAAAGGGAAACAGCAGTGGTTATGAAGCAAGAAGCATACTAATCTTTAGAAACAATAGTACAGCAAACAGATGACAGTTAATAAAGAGGAAAGGAGGAATGCTTAGCATGCTGAAAGTGCTTCAAAATGAGCAGCTACAAAGAGAACTGTAAGAGAGTAGGGGTCTCAAGAATGATGATTAGTACTCTGCATGCAGAAGAACACAAATTGACCTTTATTTATCACCCCGAACAAAGCTTAAGTCAAAGTAGAATAAGGACCTCACATAAAACCACATACACTTAATCTGATATAAGGGAAAATTGGAAAGAACCTCAAACACATTGGCACAGGGGAAAAAATTCCTGAAACTATGGCTCAGGCTCTGAGATCAACAATTGATAAATGGGACCTCCTGAAACCAAAAAAGCTTCTGTAAGGCAAAGGACATTGTTCATACAACCAAATAGCAGCATAGAGATTGAGAAAAGATTTTCACTAATCCTATATCCAACATAGGGCTAATATTCAAAATATATAAAGAAGTCAATAAATTAAAATCTAAAAGAAAATTAATAACATAATTAATTAGAAAATGGAGTACAGAATTAAACAGAATTCTCATCCAAGGAATCTCAAATGGCTGTGGAGCACTTAATGAAATGTTCAACATCCTTAGTCACCAGGGAAATGCAAATCAAAATGACCCTGATATTCTACCTTATACCAATCAGAATGGCTATGATCAAACTCTCAAGCGACAGCTCATGCTAGCAATGATGTGGAGAAAAGGGAACATTACTGGTAAGGTTTAAAACATGTACCACTCTGCAAATCAATTCTGCTCCTCAGAAAATCACAAAGAGTTCTACCTCAAGACCTAGCTGTATTGTTCCTGTGCACATACTCAAAAGATGCTCCAACATATCGCAAGGACACCTGCTCCACTATGTTCATATCAATGTTTTTCATAATAGCCCCATCCGGTAGCAACAGAGATGTCCCTCAATCGAAACATGGATACAGAAACTGAGACTCCCTGAACTCAAAGTGGGTGATCTTAGCTAAAATGACAACAATGAAGATATGGAACACGAAGAGACTACCTCCCGTAGTTAGACAGGGGTCACAGGGGAGGGATAGGGAGACCAGCGCACCTTAAAAATTTTGATCCCATATAATTCCTGCCTAAAACATTTTCAGAGATAAAGCTGAATTTCAGAAATTCAGAGCAGAAACTGAATGAGTGGATGACAGTAACCAGCCCGACTTTGGATCCATCCTGTGGGTGTGCACCAAACTGTGACATTATTGCTGATGCTATGTTGTGCTTGCACACAGGAGCCCAACATGGGTCTCCTCTGAGAGACTCTACCAACAGCTGACTGAGAAAGATGCAGATACTCACATCCAAGAGTTGAACCTATGGAATTGTGAGGGAAAGAATTTAAGAAACTCATTAGAATGGCAACCACATAGGAAGACCAACAGTGTCAACTAATCTGGACACCTGGGAGCTCCTAGAGGTTGAGCCACCAACTAAAGAGCATACGCAGGCTGGTCCAAGGTATCCTGGCACATATGTAATAGAGGTTGCCTTGTCTGGACTCAGTAGGAGAAGATGTTCCTAATTCTGAAGAGACGTGATGCTGAGGGAGGAGGGATGCCCAGTGAAAGCACCCTATCAGATGTGAAGTGGAGGTGGGATGGTGGGAAGAATTCTGCGAGGGGTGACCTGGTGAGGAGCAATATTTGGGATGTAAACATATGAAACAATTAACTAATAAAAAAGAATAATAACAAATATCATCATAATAATCACCATCATCATCATAATCATAACTAGCAGCAGCAACAGTAGAAGAAGCGGAGCAGTAGCAGCAGCAGTGGTGGTGGCAGTGATAATGGCAGCAGCAGTGGCAGAAGCATAAAAGCAATAGTAGTTGTGCCAGGAGCAGTGGTAACTGTGAAGGCAGAGACAGCAATGTGATGCAGTTCAGAAGCTCAGCAGAGGGCCAGGATAGAACAATGATGATGGTGGAAACAGAGAGAGGACAGAACTCTGAGGATGTAGGACTGAAAGCCATAAATTGCTAGTGTCCAGGTTATTTGAAGTATTGTAAAGAGCGTTCAAGACTTACTGGCCAACAGTCTCAGATAGTAGAGGTTTTGAAGTAGCAAAACTGGCTGCTGGCAAGAAGTGAGCAGTTCTCATATCTAGGCACACCTAGAAGCTATAGAATTAACACTTTCCAAGCACTATGCAGCACTGAATTTGAGGTTATAGGAGTAAAGCAACATTTTAAGAGTTAAGGACACATAACCCGTGTACTTCAAGATTTCTGGGTCATTCTAAATACTAATTGCTGCCATTGGCTTTCCATGTGATTCTAGCCATCGCTGTTCTTTAATGCTAAGGGTTGTATAGACCAGCACCAGAAGAATGTCCCACCTTCTTTACTCATAGTTTCTATTCTAACAGAACAAAACATCCCATACAGCTGATGAGTAACCCATGTGCACATTAGAGTATGTGCAGGAGTCACACACACACACACACACACACACACACACACACACACACACACTTACATACACCTCCACCACCATAACACCCGCTACGCCCACATGATTTCTTTTCCTGTGAGAATAAGGATATACCCAAAAAGAATATGAATTGAAATGACCCAGATGACAAAAAATGAAATCAATGAAGAATGACCTCAGTGTTAATTGGAATGAAAAAAGAAAAAGCACTCACAGGAACAAATCATAGGGTGCTGATTATCAATCCAAAGGACCTGGAGAGATGGGGACATAGTAGTCCAAAATTAGATATTATCAACATATGTAGGATACATGAGGGACACCATGATATGGGTAGTAAATACTACATTGAGAGATCTCAAAGGTTCTTACCATGCACAAAAATTAAATGTTAGTGCTTAAGAGCTTTGAGCAGCCAAGGCTGAGAAAATGGAGTTATACTCTATTACAATTTACCCCCTGATCACACACACACACACACACACACACACACACACACACACAAACATTTTAAAGTAAGTAACCCAATATAAATTCTTCAAGTGATTTATTATTGTGATCTGTGAAGATGGAAGCCTAAGATTGTATAGACTGTAAAACTCTATTGAGTCTCTCACATAAGAATACAGCTTTCTATATTCTATAAAGTAGGAAAGCAATGGATGCTTTGGTCACTAACAATTGTCCCTGAAGTCCTCAAGTATTCAGTGTCATGAAAAGAAAACAGAGAGAGAAACTCAAAAGAACATTAGAACTTTTTAGAATCGAAAAATCTAAAGGTATATGCAGTTCTTGACTGACTGTTAGCAACTTACAAGATTTCATCTAAAACAAATGGGTAATTTAGCTGGGACAGTTTTTTAATTTTAAACATTGAATTTCTTTCTACACTGCTATTAAACTATGTTTAGAATATCTCATATATGAATATATGATATATGAAATATGGATATGTGTGTGTTTAGAAATGTTTGATATATATAAATAAAGATGAGGTTACTTGAGATAATGCAGATATTATACATTATAATATTTCTGGATTGCCTTTCTAGAACATAATATTCAAGGAAAATATCATTTTAAAGAACATAAGCTAATAAATGCTTAAGATGAATTATCTCTTTGACTGACATGCTTAAAGATAATTTTAACACCTCTTACTTGTACTTGTATAAATTCACATTCATGGATGGAGATAGAATTGCCTGTTAAGTATAAAACTGAGCTTCCCGTTAATGGAACTTGCTGTTTGTTAAATGTTTTAAATTTTTGTTTATTCTAAATTTGAAATGTAAAGACACAATGGGGAGATTTCATTTAATATGTTGTATTCATTTGTTGAAAATTATATATATGTTTTATGTTAAAATATTTCAAAATTAACACATTTCTAAAAAGAAAAATGTATACTATTAGGAACTAGATTAAGTGCATGACTCTGAATTCTGTAATATGATGTACATGATGACAGAGTTAAGTAGTGGTCTAGGAAATGAGAATTTATTGGATTTGGGCTATTTTAAAATGGTTTACTCTGTACTTTTGAGAGACCTAAACATTGTGTGGGAGCTAGAGGCACTCAGATGCTCTCAGAAATGGGATAAATGACATTTCTAAATTTAAAGAAGAAACATACAGAAGAGAAATTATAGAGGAGATATGAGCCCAATTTTGATCTGAGTATTCTGTATTCATTCAGGGAAAACTCACAGGAAATTCTGTGTATGATTTGGAAATTGGGATAGATGTTTATTCTCAATCTGTGATCAATTTGAACCACTAGACTATATTAAACCCATGGGACAAGCAGATGCTAACTCTTCACAACTCGGAGTGTCTATTAGATTCACTTGAACAATTTTAAAGGATATTTATAGCCAAGTACTACCAAATCAATTAAATTAACACAAGCACACATAACTTTTAAAAGGCCACATTGGAGAACCATTGACTTGGATGAATTAAAGAGAACATATCTGATCTCTATTTCCTAAGGCACATACACCAGTAATTGTGAGTCCAAAGTGAAAGGCATACTGGAGAAAATTCCATAGGGAAGAGCAAGCAGAAGCAGTCAAATGAAAATGTGACTATCCTCAGAAACCAAGAAAAGGAAGATTTAATAATGCTAAATGACTAAGATGTTTCATCATGATTGAACAAAGAAAAAGTACTGAGCAAACACTAATGAATTACAGAAATAAATGACAATCAAGTTAAGATACATTATTTTACATACCTTTTCTATTTTGAACACTATATTGTTATTTATCTTTAACAAAGTTAATCTCGTTAACAGTTGCGGCACTTATTTCATTTGCTTTGTCTGTGCCTATAAATTTTCTCACCAAACTAAATATCTTCCATATCTTTCTGATCTACTTGTTGCTTTTTCATGCTAAAGACCAAGGTAAGAGCAGAAAAACAAAACAAAACTAAGTATACATTACTTTTGAGTTTGGTGTAATTCAAATTCTGAGCAAACAGTATAAAGAAGCTAGATTCTCTTCACTAATATAAAACATGTTACACTTAGTCCAGTTTCAGATAACAGTCCTTATTTGTCTATGAATTCTTATAATTCTTTCACTATGGATATTCTTCTCAGACTCTAGTCTTTCAGACTCAGAACAGAATGTCCATTAAGCTCTATATAGAGAATTCTAGTGCATCTTTGGCCCATAGCCCTAAACTCTTCTACATTCTTATGGTTTTACAACATTCTAAAACAATATTACCTGTTTGACAGTTTTTGTCATGTTGACAAAAATCCTAGGCATGCCTGGGAAGAGGGAACTTTAATTGAGAATTTTTTTGCACAATAGTGGCCCATGGTAATATATGTGTATTTTGTAAATTAGGAATTGGTGTAACATTATTTGTAGTGCTATCTTTGGGCAGGTAGGCCTGAGCTGCATAAAGAATTAAGCTGAGTAAGTCAATATGCAGCAATCTCGTGAGATCTTGTATATGTTTTTATTGTAAAAATTCTCCACAGGGATAAACATGGCTCCAGCTGGATATGTAGCAGAGAACTCCCTTCTCTGGCATCACTGGGAAGGGATCCCCTTGGTCCTGTGGAGGCTTGATGACCCAGAATAGGGGGATTCTAGGCTGCTGAGGCAGGAGTGGGTGGGCAGTAGGGGAACACCCTCATAGATGCAAGGAGAGGGAGGAGGGGATGGGGAACTTGTAGTGGGGAAACTGGGAATGGAGATAAGATTTGAAATGTAAGTAAATAAAATAACTAATTAAAAATATTTAATTCATATTCTTGTTCATAAAGTATTAAAATTACATGGAAATTTTCAAAATACCTACAAGTAAGCATTAAATAAATGTAGCATTTAAAACCATGAGTGTTGGTTTTATAAATATCATAATAAATAGGGTTTCTAAATATTCCCTTAAATAAATTACTTTGGCTCTCATAATCATTTCTCTTAATGATGTCTTTTCACCTCAGTTGTCCCAATGAACCTCAGGTTTTCACAGTCATTGTTCTTAAGGTTACAGTTTCTGCAATATTATCCACAGAAACTAATCTTTTCCTCATCCCTCTTCTTAAACTTCTCTGGAGAAATAGAGTGCACGGACAGGTAGGAATGGGATATCTTTTAACTCATAGCCATACCAAAATGTTCTGGTAATGTTAACATTTCTTTGAATACCAACACAGAACAGAGTACTTTGTAGTCAGAACAGGAAGGGAAGAAAAAGAAGGAGGAAAGTGGAGGAGAAGGAGGAGGAGGAGGAGGAGGAGGAGGAGGAGAAGGAGGAGGAGAAGGAGGGGAAGGCAACTTCATAAACTATGTAAATAGATCAAAGCAAGAATTTTGTTGAAAATGTGAAAACTGATGCTCTTACATTGGATAATATGATTAATTGTTTATTAAAATACTGATTCAGCCTTGCTGCTTTTCTAATAGTAGGCATAGATTTGATTGGGGATCTTTGGGTGATGGTAATGATATTGGGTCTGAATTTCAATATGAATATGAAGTATTGTTCACAGTATCCCAACATTTTTACTATAGTATTAGTCCATCATTTAGAAGAATTGAACTTCTGACTAATCCAGAAGTCACTGCATTGACTTTTTGGGTGACTTTCCTTCCACAATTTTCTATCAGTATTCCCAGATTTTAGGAAGATACAATATTTCTTATTACTTGTGCCTTTTAAGGTAATTTGAACAAAAGTGGCCCTGTAGATTCAAGGATTTAAATACTTGCTCTCCAGTTAGTAGAACTTTTTAGGGAGGATTAGAATATATGGTCTTCTGAGAGGAGGTATGTCACCTAGGGCAGGTTTTCCAATTTGAAAAGCCTACATGTGATTCCATTTCCAGTTAGTGCTCTTTCTCTCCCTCTCCATCTGCCTCTCCCTCTCCTGCTTTCTCTCTATCATGATTTTTTGAATCAGATATAAGGTCTCAACTATGTCTCAAGCACTATTTCTGCCTCTCTACTGTCATGTCCTCATTCTCTAAAACTGTAAGCCCTACAAAATATTTCATTCTATAATTTGCCTTGGTTATATTTTGTCATGGCATTGGAAAAGTAACTTGAGAACCCCTCTTATAAGTCTTATTCCTATATTTAGGACATTCCTGCAATATACATGTATCAAATTATTATCTCATCTACCATATTTCACTGATAAAATCATCATCAAGTCATCATCAAATGAATAAAATCCACTTGGCCACCTTTATCTAAGTCTTTGTTAACATATCAATTTTTATTTTCATTTTTTCCTACTATATTGACCATCATGATTATTTTTCTTAAATTTTATATTTTAATTCCTTGTTGTACCATATAATATATCTCAACTATTTATATTACGTAGTATAAGGACCAGCTTATCAACCCATGTCTCCCACATGCAGAAGAGAATTCCTATGTCAATTAAAAACCAAGACAACTCCACATAGAAAGCCAATCTGCTCCAAGATTGTCATTCATAAGAACCTTCTCAGGTGATATTCAATTATGTCAAGTTGACTAATCACCTCAGTCCTAAAATCATGGATATGACAACCTACGACTTTTCTTCATCTCATTAATATTGATTAAATTGTTATGATTTCACTAACACAAAAGGAAGGTTTATATTTTTATATTTAGATGTTATCTTTATTTACATGTAAATTTCTCCTTTCCCAGTTTCCCCTCCAAACAAACAAACAAACAACAACAAGAACAAACCCCTGTTGCCTCCACCCTCCCCATGCCTGCCATTCAACCTTCTCCCATTTATTGGCCCTGGCATTCCCTACACTGGGACACAGAACCTTCACAGGGCTTAGGTCATCTCCTCCTATTGATGATTGAATTTGCAATCCTCTACTATACACATGCTGCCAGAACAATCAGACCCACCATGATCAGTCCTTGGTTGTTGGTTGAGACCCTGGGAGCTCTGAGGGTATTAGTTAGTTCATATTGTTGTTCGTCCTAAGGGGCTGCAAACCCCTCAGCTCCATAGGTACTTTCTCTAACTTCTTCATTGGGGACTGTGTACTCAGTTCAATGGATGGCTGTGAGCCTCTACATCTGTATTAACCAGGTACTGTCAGAGCCTCTCAGGAGATAGCTCTGTTTAGTCTGGCTTGTCCTTCCTTCAGTCTCTGCTCCATAGTTAATCTGTGCACTCCTTCCGTAGGTATTTGGTTCCCCCTTTTAAGAAGGAATGAAATGTCCACCTTTTGGTCTAAAAGGAAAGTTTATATAAAGACATATATGTGAGTCATTTGGTTTAATTTTGAGCTATTTCCCTTAGACTTGATTTCCCATAGATTTTATACATCAGAGTTCTTTCCCTACTAAAATCACATTTATCTCTGGAAAAGTTTACTTTAAAAAAATGTTTTATTTTTGCATTAGTAACTGCATACCAATGTTAAATGTATCTTAATCATAATTATTTCACATTTCTTTACTTTAACCTTTCTTGCTTGCCTCAAAACATATCTTTCTCCAAAATTAATATCTTCTACTTTAAAAAAATTACCCATTAAGACCCCTGTGATTGAACTAGGGAAAATAAATGTGTGTGTGTGTATATGTATATATATATATATATCCTGACTCAGCTTAATTATGTACATATATGTATATATATGTACATAAGTATATATCTTTTTTTTGTCTTTATCTTTTTTTTTATTTTAGATATTTTCTTTATTTACATGCGAATTTCTCCATTCCTAGTTTCCTCTCCAAAAAACAAAAAAACAAACAAAAACAAACCCCTGTTGCCTCCCCCCTCCCCATGCC
>NW_022196905.1:54948418-54951540 GCF_008632895.1 Mastomys coucha | reverse complement strand
CCTGGTTACTGTTGGTAGGATTCTTGCATTTGCCTTTCACCATCTTTTGCTTTTTGGTGTTAGATGTTTTTAGAGTCTCTGGCTAGAGCTTATCCTGTCCCTGATGCCCTGGAAGTCCCCTGCGACTCGTGGGGCCTGTTCCTCCAAGGTAGCTGTTCTGATCTCAGAAACTCACCCAAGAGAGAATGGCGGATCCTGCCCCGGTCTCTGGCTTAATGCGCTCTCTGGAGGTAGGCCCTCCACTTGAAGGTAAGGGGCAGAGGAGGACGCTGAACCCCCTCTGTCACTGGGAAGCTGAGAGGATCGTGTCCCTGCTGCCCTGCAGCTCCCCTGGCAGTCGTGGGGCCTGTGGCTCCCGGCTGGCTGCTCAGGTCTCAGAAACTCACCCAAGAGAAAATGGCGGATCCCGCCTGGGTCTCTGGCCTCATAAGTATATATCTTAATCTAATTAATATCATAATTATTAATGCATTTATTTTACTCCTTTTAATATGAATGTCTGTGACAATGTAACTTATCCTTCATGTTTTGTTGGTTATTAAGTTTATCACTCATTCTCTACAAGACCCTTTTCAAGTATCAGTTTTTCACCCAGTTCCTTCCTGTGCACTCTTGTAACCTGCTTTATATAATATTTACATTCCTGACCATTTATCTGCTCCAACATTTTACCTTGATTGAGTCTATAACCTTGTAGCATACTGTTTCTTGTTCTGTTTTGTGCAAAAGGAAAAAAAAGTAGTTCAAAGGGAACAAGTATTTTTTTTATTGATTACTGATACTTCATTAGGATTTGATACACACTGACATAGTCCTTCAAAAAATGTTATGATTTTAAAGTGCAGAAGTGTGCACATGAGTCACTGAATACAATGTCTGTCCTAGTGACATTAAATTTTATTTATTTGCCAAAGATTTAGGAAACTAAGCTGAGGCAGAGGAATTACAACTTTAAGACATAGTTATCTTTTCTCAGAAAATGAAAGGAATCATTAGAAGATGATGTTATTTACTTACATCATTTTCCTGTGTGCAAGATATGTTATCTGATGTGAAATTTTGGGGACGAGTCTGTATTTATACTTCAAATTTCTTTAGAAGAGTTCTCCTGTATGAATATGATGTATTTTGTACATGTATGAAAAATATCAACCAAATTTGTTCTTCTTATTATATTTCATTTAGTGAAGACATATTTGATAAAGTAAGTTTGGCTTGATTACTCAGGTACATGTAAAAACAAATATTATTTCCTTAGACTTTGTTTTAGAGCAAACAGTTGTAACACTGTATATTGACAAAAACTTTGTCTTCGTAAAGAGAAAGAGAAGGATGTATCAGAATGAAGTTCTAGTTTGAGATACTGCTGAGTATAGCCCACGCCACCCTTATCTTTTCTCCAGGATGTTTTCTAGTTCAACTTGCAGTTTTATGGAAGAGTGTTTTTGAGTAAAGGAAATAATATAATCTATTTGTTCCCATCTACTGATGGCCAGTCTATCCACTCCAGGTGACATTTTGACTACTCAGGGCTTTTATCTTATTTCACACAGTTGCAGAGAAAAACAAAAAATCTGTCACACATTCTCTAAAGCTTGTGCAAGTGATTTCAATACTTTTGTTTTGTTAGTTTTTGTTTTTGTTTTTTTAGACTCTAAAGTCAAATGAAAAGCTTGGGTTCTAATTAACCTTAAACTGGGCGGTGGTGGTGCACGCCTTTAATCCCAGCACTTGGGAGGAGGAGGCAGACGGATTTCTGAGTTCAAGGCCAGACTAGTCTACACAGTGAGTTCCAGGACAGCCAGGGCTAAACAGAGAAACCCTGTCTCGAAAAAAAAAAAGTAGTAATAAATCTAATTAACCTTAAAAATAGTAAGTATAAGCTGGGCAGTGGTGGTACACGCCTTTAATCCCAGCACTTAGGAGACAGAGGCAGGCAGATTTCTGAGTTCAAGCCCAGCCTGGTCTACAGAGTGAGTTCCAGGACAGCCAGGGCTATACAGAGAAACCTTGTCTCAGAAAACAAAACAAAACAAAAATAGTAAGTATAATTAAGAATGTATGAAACTTTTTTGTAATTAAACACACAATCCTATTGATCAGTGAGGAAAAATAAACTATAATGTCTACTATGATGTCCTTAGTCCATACTTAATGTTTGAAGCATCTTTTCAATTTTTTTCTCCAAATTATAAGCATCATTTTCTCCTATCATATTCTCAACTGAGAATTAATTATTTATATTGGTGATAATAGCAACAAAAAGAAAGAAAATAGGAAGCATCCATACATTTCCATAGCCAAACAACATATTAGTATCATAGGTAAAAGAATAATTTCTCTCCTCTTAATTCTTTAGCTTCACCTAAGCCTCTGAACTCATCTATACTTATACTGATCTCTGGCTTCCTCTCTTTTCTACATAGGGGATTCCCCCGTGGTTACACATCTCTAATAGTTATCAACAAGTTCTCTATGTCACTCTCAATGATCTTGGATTTGATTTTATTGAAATCTGAAAACTTCTCATCCACTTGGGCACATATATTCAACTTTTGCAATAGTTCCTAAACCATTTCTGGCAAATTTGTGCCTTAAGTGGGGCTTCTTCCTCCTTCCTTTCTCACAGATTCACTCCTTTAATATTTTAAGCACTTCCCATTTGTGGAATTGTCTTTCCAATTCTACTGTATAAACTGTTCAGTTAAAGATAATTTCCGATTTTTCTCTCTGGTGAGTTTCTGAGACTGGAACAGCCGGCTGGGAGGCACAGGCCTCATGACTCCCAGGGGAGCCGCAGGGCGGCAGGGACAAGATCCTCTCAGTTTTTTAGTGACAGAGGAGGAACAACATCCTTCTCTGCCCCTTCCCTGCAAGTAGAGGGCTTACCTCCAGCGAGCGCCTTAAGCCAGAGACCTGGGCTGGATCCCCCAATTTCTCTCGGGTGAGATTCTGAGACCAGAGGAGCCAGCTTGGAGGAACAGGCCCCACGAGTCGCAGGGGACTTGCAGGGCAGCAGGGAAAGGATAAGCTCTAGCCACAGACACTAAGAATATCTAACACCAAAAAGCAAAAGATGGTGAAAGGCAAATGCAAGAATCCTACCAACAGAAACCAAGACT
>NW_022196905.1:54932501-54940245 GCF_008632895.1 Mastomys coucha | reverse complement strand
AGGCAACAGTGGTTTGGTTTTGTTGTTTTTGTTTGTTTCTTTGTTTTTTGGAGGGGAAACTGGGAATGCAGATATTCGCATGTAAATAAAGAAAATATCTAAAATAAAAAAAAGATAATTTCCACTTTAATATCTCACATGCATGTACTTTTTCTTTCTTAGCATGTTTCCAAATTTCCTCTTTATATATTGTTTCTATTTTTGCTTCCTTATTCTGTACTTAGAACTAGAAATTTTTTTGTTTTGTTGTTTTGTTGTTTCCTTACTTCTTAGTCTCACTTCTATCCAACTCACATTTCCCAGTCTAATCTCCCTTCAAAATAAAGCTCCATCTGAAGGCTAAGAATGAAGATTTCCATCCTTATTCATTTGTAGTTTATACAGTTCTCTGCCTGCACACATTGTCTCCATGCTGATGAACAACACTCCTGTCTCCTGATCCAGCATCTTCTGTATGCTATAGAATCACAACATACCGAAAATTTGCCATTTCCACTTAAATGTCTAAGAAATTTCTGACACTTGATGTTTCAAACTAAATTCTGGAAGATGAACTAGGAGTCACAGACACTTAATTTGCTCTCTCAATAATGTTAATCAAATCTCCCTTTTCTACTTTTCTTCATAGCTCTTATTGGGGACAGAGGTCAAGCCTAAGTTCTTGTGGAACCTAAGTTCAAGTCAGGCTATAGCCTCATATCGATTTACATTGTTGCATTCTTACTCTCTTATTATTAAATAATTGTAACATCATAAAACGCATTGTCACAGTTTCATAATTCACTATTTTATATATACTTCGACTTAGGTCATGAACCAAACCTCCCAGAATGTTTCTAATATGATAGCTTAAATGACATCTTGTGAATATGAGTTTTGTTCTGTTAAAGCTGGGACTATGTTTCATTCTTACTATAGATAATACCTATTCAACAATAAGTAATAAATAAATAAATTAAATAACGATCTATATTGCTGAAAATAGACAAAAATAGGAAGTATTCATATATTTCTGTAGCCAAACAATGTATCAGTACCAGAGGTAAGAGAACAATTTGTTTCTTCTTAATTATATAGTTCTTTAACTTCACCTAAGTCTCTAAATCCATCCATACTTACACTCATCTCTGGCTTCCACTCTCTTTTCTACTCAGAGAGATGCTATATAAGCATATAGTTGCACACTTGAAAGCTCTGAAACAAAACGAAACAAACATACCCAAGAGGAGTAGAAGACAGGAAATAGTCAAACTTGGGCCTGAAATCAATCAATTAGAAACAAAGAGAACAATACAAAGAGTCAATCAAAAGAACAGGTTCTTTGAGAAAAATCTACAAGATAGACAAACCCTTAGCCAAAAGGCAAGAAAGTATCCAAATTAACATTATCAGAAATGAAAAGAGAGAGAATAACAACAGAAACTAAGGAAATTAAAAAGCTATGAGATCAAATCTCAAAATCCTATAGTCCACAATTATGGAATATCTAAACAAAATAGATGATGTTTTAGGCAGATGCCACTTACCAAAGTTATATAAAGATCAAGTAAACTAAACAATATCATAACCCCTAAAGAAATATAAGCAAGCATTAAAAGTCTCCGAACAACAACAGCAATAACAACAAAAAGCCCAGGGCCAGAGGTTTTTAGTACAGAATTCTACCAGACTTTCAAGAAACAGCTAGTACGAACACCCCTTAAACTGTTCCACTAAATAGAAACAGGAGGAACACTGTCAAACTCATTCTATGAGGCCATAGTCACCCTGACTTCTAAACCACACAAAGATTTCAAAGAAGAAAGACAACCTCAGACCCATTTCTGTTATGAACACTGATGTGAAAGTACTCAATAAAACACTCACAACATGAGTCCAGGAAAACATCAAAAATATCATTTGCTATAATCAATTAGGGGCCATCCCAAGGATGCAGGAATGGTTCAATAAATTGAAATTCATCAGCTTAATCCATTATATGAAAAAACTCAAAGAAAAAAAATCATATGATCATTTCATTAGATGCAGAAAATTTTTTTGATACAACCCAACACCCCTTAATTTTGAAAGTCTTGGAGAGATCAGGAATATAAGACACATACTTAAATATAATTAAAGAAATATATAGCAAGCCAATAGCAAACAGCATATTAAATATTGTCCCACTAAAATCAAGAACAAGGCTGCCTGTTTTGTATCTATTCAATATAGCACTTGAAGTTCTAGCTAAAGCAATAAGACAATAAAGAAGATTAAAGATATATGATTTACAAAGGAAGAAATCAAGGTATTACTATTTGCAGATTATAGGATAGTATATGTAAACAACTATCAAGTTCTACCAGAGAACTCCTATAGATGATAAACTACTTCAGCAAGGTGGCTGGATTTAAATTCACTAAAAGAGAGCAGTAATCCTCCATTAAACAAATGACAAATGGATAAAGAATGAAACTAAGGAAGTAATATCTTCACAATATAAAACATGTTGGTGTGACTCTAATGAAGCAAAGAAACATTTTAATCACAAGAACTTCAATACCCTAGAGAAATAAATTGAAGAAGAAATCAGAAAATGGAATGATCTCCCATGTTCATGGATTGGTAGGATTGCCATAGAAAAATGGTCATCTTTACCAAAGGCAATCTACAGAGTCAAGGCAATTAAACTTCCAACAAATTTTTTTACAGACCTTGAAAGAACAATTGTCAATGTCATAAACAAAATAAAACAAAACAAACAAACAAACAAACAGACCAGGATAGCCAAAACAATCCTGAACGATAAAAGAGTGTCTGGGTCAATCAATGTCTCTGACCTGAAGCCAATCTACAGAGCAATAGTGATAAATACTGTATGGTATTAGGACAGAAACAAACAAGGTTGATCAAGGGAATAAAACCAAAGAACTAAAAATAAATCCACACACATACAGACATTTAATTTTTTACTAAAAAGCCAAAATCATATAATGGAAAAAGAAAGCATCTTCAACAAATGGTGCTGGTCTAACTGGATGTTTGCCTGTTGAATAAAAGGAAATAGATCCATATTTATCACCACACACAATATTCAAGTCTTAGTAGATCAAACCTCAACATAAAACCTGATATACTAAATCTCATAGAAGAGAAAGCAGGAAATAACCTTGAACATATTAGTGTAGGAGACAATTTCATGAACAGGACACCTATGGCTGAGGCACTAAGTTCAACAATTGATAAATATGACCCTTTGAAACTTAAAAGCTCATATAAGACAAAGAATATTGTCCATAGGATAAAACAGCAGCCTACAGATTGGGTAAATATCTTTACTAACCCTACATCTGCCAGAGGTCCAGTATCCAAGATGTATGAAGAACTCAAGAATTCAGACATAAACAAAACAAATATTCCAATTCAAATTGGGGTATAGCTCTAGACATGCAATTCTCAACCAAGGAACATCAAAAGACTGGGAAGCGCTTAAAGAAATGCTCAAAATCTTCTGTCATCAAGATCAAAATTACCTTGAGTTTCCACCTCACACCAACCAGAATGGCTAAGATCAAAAACTCCTCTAATAGCATATCCTAGCCAGGATGTGGAGAAAGAGGAACACTCCTCTATTTCTGGTAGAATTTCAAACTTTGTAAAACTACTTAGGAAATCATTCTGGTGATTCCTCAGAAAACTTGAAATAGTTTTACCTGAAGATTCAGCTATTCCACTCCTAGCCATATACTCAAAAGATGTTCCACCATACCTCAAGGGCAGATGCTCCACTATGTTTATAATAGCTTTTTTCATAATAGTCAGAAACTGGAAACAGCACAGATGTCTCACAATCTAAGACTGGATACAGAAAATAAGGTTTGTTTACATAACAAAATACTATTCTGCTGTTAAAATCAAGATCATCATGAATTTTGCAGGTTAAAGGATGAAACTAAAAGATATCATCCTGTGTAAGGTAACAGGACTTGTGTGATATGTACTGACAAATGAATATTAGCCATAATGTACGGAATATCCATGATAAAATCCAGAGACCCAAAGAAGTTAAACAAGAAGGTAGGCCCAAGAGGGGATGTTTGGATCACACTTAGAAGGTAAAACAAAATAGTCATATGAGGCAGAGAAAGGGAGGGAAGTGGGTGGGAGAGAAAAGGTGTAGAGACATGGGGGGCTTAGAATCAGGTGTAAGGAGAGTGTAAGATAACTAGGAGAATTAATGTAAATCTGCAACAACTGGGTTTGGGGCTGAGGGGAATCTTTAGGAATGGAAACTTCTGTGCCACTTGTGGCTTCCATTATCTGTCATTAATAATTATGTTACCCGAAATGGTAATTACCAATGGTGCGTGTCCTTAGCCAAGATGCCTAAAAGTGGGGAAATGAAACATGAAGAGGCCATCTCCTATAGCCAGGCAGGACCCCAGTGGATGGATAAGAATACCAAGCCACCCATAAAATTTTGACCCAGAATTTGTCCTGTCTAAAAGAAATTCAGGGACAAAGTTGTAACAGAAACTGAAGGAATGGCCAACCAATAACCTGACCATTTGAAACACAGCCTATGAGCAAACACTAACCCCTGACATTATTATTGATATCCTGTTATGTTTGCAGACAAGAGCCTACCATAATTGTCCTCTGAAAGGCTCTATCCAGGAGCTGACTGAAATAGAATCAGTTACTCACAGCCAAACATTGAACGGAGGTTGGGGACTCTTATGGAAGTGTTGGGGGAAGGATTTAAAGGTCCTAAAGTGGATGGGAACCCCACAGGAAGACAACAGAATCAATTAACCTGAACGTCTTGGAGCTCACAGAGACAAGGCTATCAACCAGAGAACACATAAGAGATTTGAGTGAGGCCCCAAGCACATATGTAGCTCAGTCTATGTGTGGATCCCCAACGATTTGAACAAAGGCTGTCTCTAAAGCTCTATTCTAACTGTAATATCCATTCCACAACAGGGCTGTCTTTTCCAGCTTCACTGAGACAGGATGTGAGTATGCTGGCAGAAGTTGATGTCCCAGGGTTGGGGGGCACCTATGGGTGCCCAACACTCTCAGAGGAGTAGGTGAGAGGAAATGGGGGATGGTTTCTGTAAGGGGCAACTGGGAGAGAAGCAGAGTTTGATGTAAATAAATCAGTCCTCAAATGTACTATGAATATGCATAGAATTATTAAGAAATAAATTAAATCAATTAAAATATGGGACTAAATTCAAGCACGTTCTCTTTTGGGAAGGTGTGTAGCTTTGTCCCTTCCCTTTTGGAGAAGATAGGACTTGGGATTTCTTGCTCAGTTTCTTTAGTTTCCTCTGATTCCATCTGTTATGGTGTAACTGGTGGATCTGGACTTGGCACTACATTTAAAATTAGAGAATATAGATGAATGGAAGATAAGTTCTATGGCATCTGTAGAACTCTTAGATGATGAAAAGAGGGGCATTGGAAACTATAGAGTGGTCTAAACTTAGATATAAGACAGAAGAAATGGATAACATGTTTGCTCAGCTGTTTCTCTTTATTTTTTAAATAAGCTTATTTAACTCTGAGTCTCACACCAGTAGTATTGGGACACTACATCTTTGAACTGGATGTGTATTTCACTGTATTAAGCAAAAATTCTAGTTTAATGGTAAATAAAGTACAATGTATTTAAGCATAAGTTATTGACCTATTTGTTTGAAACATACAAATGAGACAGAGCAAGACATATGAAAATCAGCATTTTATTCTGCTTGATATATTTTTAATCAGTAAGGTCCCTATAGATCATTGTTGCAGCTTGACAGTTTGTGGTAATTCAAAGGATAGTTTCTCTCGCCTTCCTGTTTACTCTATCAGTATAAATGCATTAATCCACCTTGACTATATTATCATTGGTCACATAACAAATATTAAATTATAATGTGATTGCATGGAACTTTCTCCTTAGTTAAATTTCTCAGTTTGTTCTATTTCTATAATCAAAAGTTATGATATCTATGTTGAATAGTAACTCAAACTCTGTTTTTGGAATTAATAAAAGAAAGTTCTAAGAAAAAAACACAATTTAAAGCATCAAAGTTAAGGCACTATTTTCTAAAAAGGATTTTGAATATAATAGTTAGAAACAGAGAGTCTGAGAGACAAAGAGGGAGAAAGAGCACACTAGATTAACAATTCTTTGGTAAAACTAAGTTCTTTCTTGAATATTCTTTTTTGTTACAAACTTCATTCATCATCTAAAAGAATTACTTCCTTAGAATTCAAAAATAAATCTAACAATAACAATGTAGATTCATAACCTGGTATTCATTTTCTTATCCTAAATTATTACTGGAGCACAGAAATATGTAATTTCATAATAGTACTGTCCTTCATTATTTAAATTTCAGGATGATTAATTATGTACCAAACATGAAAATAATTTTATTATTATCATACTCAATGCATGATACAAAACAATTGCAAGAAATTACTTGGCTGCACATTGCTTGGACATTTTTCAATTACTGAATCATAATTTCTAAATGAAGCAAGAGGAAAATTATAGTTACAGGACACAAGGCAGAATAAGAGAAAAACTGCTCAGTGGCTGCTAAGACCCCACAGTGACCAACTTCTAGAAAACATCTTCTTTTTGCTTCAAACAAATACAAGGGTTTGTTTAATTCTTTTCAATTAATTTAGCTGTACAAATGTAGGATGCAAACAAATAAGTAACATTGAGGAAGAATTGTGAATTGATGACAAACCAACCTCGTATAAAATATAAAAATATTTGGCCTAGAGCCAAAATATATTCTGAAAATTACTCACTGCTGCTGATACACGTAAATTGGTAAAGACTTATTTCTTAAAGCTGGTTGTAGATTACTGTTTTCATTTGATCTGTGCACAACAAATAATTCAGCTCCCTTTAATTGCATAGGTATTATTTTTCTGAAGTAAAATATTATATTTTGAAATTTTTATTTTTAATGTAATATTATGAGTGTATCCATCCTCTCTTTGGGACTTTCTTATTTAATAGAAGTTTCATATATTGAACACAATTCCCTTTTTATATTTTTACTATTAATTGCTGTGAGGAGATACCATGGCCATGGTATATCTAACAAGAGAATGCGTGTAATTGGGAGCTTGCTTATTGTTTCAGAGTTTTAGTTCATTAACATTAGGGTAGGATCAAGAAAGCATGCAGGCAGACAGTGGAGACAGAGCTGATGAGTACATCCTCAGCTATAGGCTGAGAGACTCGTTCTGGGCTTGATATGTGCTTCTGAAACTTAAAAGCCACCCCCCAGTGATACAGTTCTTCAAACACGTCCTCATTCCTCTAACCACTTTAAATAGTGCCACTCCATGGATACTACTTATTCAAATATATGTGCCAATGTCTGTCATTCTTTTTCAAACCAACATATTCTACTCTCTGGACCCTCTGGCTTTTAGCCACAGGATAATGAAAATAAAATCTTGTAATCTCTTACAGAATATCTTACTGAGCTCTCAACATTAAGTGCTTTTTTTTTTCCAGGACAAATCCAAAGTCATTTTACAATCTTCATAAAAACATAGTCACCACAACCAAAAATATAAAAGTTCGGTTCCCAGCACCCACGGCTGTCTCTCCAGCCACAAACAAACAAACAAACAAACAAATAAATAAATAAAAACCATAGTCAGGATTTTCACATGAATACCTCATGCTTGCGTCAATTTTTTTTTCTGTTTTTTTTTTTTTTTTTTTTTTTTTTTT
>NW_022196905.1:54919608-54932460 GCF_008632895.1 Mastomys coucha | reverse complement strand
TGTAACTAGGAGTTCCTATTGCTGTGCTAATATACAGGACCAAAAGCAAGGTATGGAGACAAGGTTTTGTTTGGCTTACATGGCCAATACCATAGTCCATCACTGAAGAAATTAAAGACAGCAACTCAATCAAGGCTGCAATCCAGAGGCTGTGGCTTAAGAGAGACACTGAAAGGAAGTGTTTATTGCCTTGCTCATCATGGATTGCTGATCTTGCTTTTTCATAGAACACAGAACACCACCTTGGAATGTCACCACCCTGAAAGGAACAGACAAAACCCTACTTCTCACTAATTAAGGATATACTCTACAGCCAGATCTTGTGAAGGCATTCTCTATTGTGTTTCTCCCCTTTCAAATGACGCCAACTTGTTCAAGTTGACATAAAACTAGCCAGCACGTAGAAGATGCTTCAAATAGTAGCATTTGAATACTGAGATCGAGTTACAATGTTTACTTCAGAAGAGCTGTTAGAGTTTAGAATAAGAATAAATACCATGGCTTTATGATAGCTAGAATAAGTGGAAGGGAGCTTCATTACAAATTACGTAAAATTAAAATGTCCCCTCCCCCTACTTCTACAAGGGGGGGAGTTCGAACACTTAACCACCAGCTCCCTTCTCCCCACGCTCGAATTCCCCTACAGTGGGGCATCAGGCCCTCAACAGGACCAAGGGCCTCTCCTCCCATTGATGTCCCACAAGGCCATCTGCTGCTACACATGCAGCTAGAACCATGAGACCCTCCATGTGTACTCCTTGGTTGTTGGTTTAGACCCTGGAAGCTCTGGGGGATCTGGTTGATTGATATTGTAGCTCTTCCTATGAGGTTGTAAACCCCTTCAGCTCCTTCAGTCCATATTCTAATTCTTCCTTCCACTGGGGACTTGTGGGAGCAGACCTTCAGCCATGGTTCTGGTTCTTTTTTTTTTTTTTTTTTTTTTTTTTTTTTTTTTTTTTTTTTGTACGTTTTTCACTGTTTTACAGAGTGCTTCCTTCACTGTACAGATGTATTTTTGTTGTATATTGTTTGGACCACTTTTTACAAAAGCTACCTCAAATCTCCACTTAAATTACTGTTGAAGTAATAAATAAATTAGCATCTATGCACAGTTTAGTGCATATGCTATTTATAATGGCATCCTCTAGTCTGTGTTGATACGTTTGGGTCTGGAGGATATTAGGGGTAAAGGTGAAAATAAAAAGATAGCATGACCTTATTATTAAAATCACAAACTTCTTTCTTCATTCCTGCGTCATGTGTTAGTCAGACAAACTGCCAAGGATTGCCAGTGAGGGAACAGAAATGTATTTAAAAACCAAGAACAACACAAGGTCACTTTAATTTTACTGAGTTTGCAATGAAGCTCCCATCTACTTATGCTAGATGTCACAAAACCATGGTATTTATTCTTATTCTACACTCTAACAGCTCTTCTGAAGTAAACATTGTAACTCATGCACTTTCTGGTAAAGAAAGAAAAGAAACAGAAGGAAAGTGGTTTGATCAACTGGCAAGTGCCTGGAAAACTTCATTTTTTCTTATAAATCTATTGATTTTAGTGTTTATAAAATAAAATACTTAGTATAAGCAAGATGCCTGCAATGATTTTTGTGCATTAAATAAGTACCCCTCTAATCTTCAAATGAATCATTTCAACTCAGAGCACCAAAATATGGAGATAACTTATCTTAAGTAATCTTAATTCATGTCACACATTTGTTTATGTATACTTGTTTTCCCATGGCATAATATTTCATTAATTTTTGGAGAATATCTTACAAGGCACCTCAATGACAATTCCTTCCAGATTAACATGAATACATTACAGAAATCACTCAAATATATCAGAATATTCATTAAAATGAGATATTTTAATCTAAATTTAAACTTTAATTTGACTTCATTTACTTGACTGTAGGCATAGCTAAATAAAGTATGAAGTTATAGTCTGATTAACAAATAGATCAGGTAATGACCATATCATCCTTCATCCTACACATGTATAATTTAAAATATTTCATTACATTTATTTATTTATACATGTGTATTTTCTGGTGTGGAGGTCAGAAACAACCTGCAGGCATATGCTCTCCTTTTCTACCATGTGAGCTTTGACAATCAATTTTCATCTCTATTAGTTCTGTGTCTTTATTTACTTAAGCATCTTGCTGGCTGTGTACAATTTTGTATGAGTATATCCACATTCCTTTGTTTTAAATTTAAAGTTTATATTGCTTTAATGTAAACTATATTCACCTGTTGTGGTATAAAGCACTAGAATTTATCTTATTAAGCCAAGTATTATACTTTTGAACCTACCTGTTACCTTCCCCCACCTGCAGATATTCTTCTCAGTCTCTAACAATTGCTGTTCTGTGTATCACTGTATATTTAAGAACAAAGAGCACAAGGACATTTTTAATTTACTTAATTTGTAATGAAGTTGCTCCTTTTGATAATTTTTATAAAGCCCTCACTTTAGATTCTAATCACATAGTTATATTATGTTTTTATTTTCACAGTTACCTCTAATATCTTCCCGATCCTATCATATCCTCACAGGCTACAAGATGTCATTATGAACAGTATACACTGAGTAATTGTGAATATATGCTACATATATTTATTCTTTCACTGGTAATTTAAGTCTTTCTCCTAGCTGATGTGAAAAATGGTGCAATTTATATAAAACAAAAATACATTTGTCCAGTGAAGGAAGCACGCTGTAAAAAGGCTACTATATACAAAATAATAACAAAACAACCTGAAATAGACATCTGCTCTGTGATTAGCATCCAGTGTGTAAGGAGCTCACGTTAGTAACAAGAATATTATTAACAATAATAACCATAAAGTTTTATTAAATATCTACATAAATATCTCACAAGAGCACACATTTAAATGACCAGATAATTTGTGGGGAAATCCTATAATATTTCTAATCATTAATAAAATGTAAATCAAACCTGGAGAGTTTGGCTGATAAAAAAAGTGCTTTCTGTGCACACCTGATACCTTGAGTCACACACACAGACAAACCATCACATATATAGCTATAATAAGATGATACATTTTAACATGAGATAACAGTGACAACAATAATCAATGCCTGTTTCAATGTAGAGAAAAAGATCTCTGGTGGTTATTTAAATTAATCCAGGTCTTTTGAGCAACTTTATGGAGATTTTTGAAAGAACAATCAAACAAAACCTAAAAGAAGAACTTAGTCAAGATCTTGCCACACACAGTAGTATGTTCAGAAAATAAGTGGAAGGACTTTCAAGCAGTAACTATAATTTTGGAAAAATGTACATAATGTGTTCTTTTACTAAAAATTTGACATCAATAGCAATCTGTATGATTTTATGTGGGTGAAAATATCTCCCATCCATCTTATTATGCATTTGCTTGTCTATGTCTGATGATAAACATTTTTACCTTAAATTCATATTTTGCTCATATTGTTATCTTTCAAGTTATGGTGATTTTAGTACAATTACATATCAAGTGGGGATATCCTCATTTCAAGATAATATCTTAATGGAAAAATTGGCAGAATATAACTAAAACTCTAAATAAAGGCAATGTTTAATTACAAGTACAAAGTGTCAGCCCCTTTCTCAGAAAGCAAAATTATGGTGGTGCCCTGAACAAGAACACTCAAGAGAGTCATCTTTTTCTTAAAATACAGGACTGTATTCTTGCATACTAACTAAATTCTGACAGTTTCATTTAAAAAATACAGACATACCACCAGCCCTAAGGATATATTTTATTATCAGGAGGGATATGGCCTGTTATTCTGCTTCAGGAGATAAAAGCAATTTAACTGGAATCTCTCTGGAAGCTAGAGCATCAACAGAGTAGTCAGCCATCTGTAACATTCATGATAATTATATTTTAGCAAGCTATTTGATATTGTCATTAATACATATAACATTTTTGTATACCGAGTCGATTACATTGGTGCCATGATTATGTCTCTCTGCTTGTTGCTGTAAAGTATCTGGTACTTTTATAAAATTTATTTCACTCACACATATTTAGAAAGTGACCAAACTAAAGGAGAAGGGCGTGTTGTATGGTCTGCTCTGTAGAGCTTCTATTTGTGTTTTATTATAAAACATTCTTCTGAGATTGAGAGATGCTATGAGACCTCCTAAGCTTTTGAAATCAGTTTTCACAGTTCCTATATGCCTTAACCAAACATAGTGTGCTGCCTAATGATGTTAATGGGAATTTATTCCTTCTAATTAAAGTCAGATGTAGATCTAAATTTTAAGAAATGGAAAAAAACTGTAACTCCTTGATAGTCTCATAATTTTTCTTTTTTTTTTTTTCTTTTTTTTTTTCACACATCAGGGTCCTTGAGAGTACCCATGAGCCTAAAACAGATGCACATTAATTACCTATCTCCTAATGACTAGGGTTTCAGTATAACTGCTAAACCATTCATTACACATTCCTCTCAACTTCACATTGCCCCAGAGACATGTACAAGAAGCACACCACTTGGCAACATTAATTGAACCTTATTAACTCATAAAATTTATGAAAAGTGTGACTATTAATAAAAAGAATCTTATTTAGTCCACTAAACCCATATTGTAAAAATGATAATTTTTCTAGTGTTGTACATTGAACATTAGTCAATTTATCTGCTCACAGATGGTTAATTATCAGAAATACATCAACAAGATTATCCTAGTGATTCAATGAACCAGGCTAATTTTCCATTTTGGAAGGCAGTCACATTGGTAGTTCACTGTATAAGCAAATCTAGATAGAAGTATAAGAAAACTAGGAAAATACTTTGGTAAGTTCAGAAATACTGATTCACTTTCACATTATTCAACTTTAAGTTTAGTTTCATTTTTTAAACTTGGGCACTTGCCATAGTATTTGGGGCAATTTTTGTGTGTCAAGTACATTTTTAATAATTCTGTAATCATTGTGGAGGGATATTCGAAAGACCATTGTTTGGATTCATATTGTAAAAGATTGGCTTAAATGAATCATTTTAATTTAGATCTTGGTAATCAATACCATCCATTTTTCCATGTCATGTATTTTATAAAATATATTTATTTCTTGTATTTCTTTTAATAGTTTTCCTCCTTTGATTCCTTTTAATTTCTCTCCCAATTTTCCTCCATCTCTGAATTCACTAATTTATTTTTGTCTATAATTAGGAAAAAATAGGCCTAAAAGAGATAATACTCAAACATGACAAAATAAAATACAATAAGATGAAAGGAAAATAAGGATATTGAAGTTGGACATGGCAAGCTATTAAGAGGAAAAAAGACCCAAGGCAGGCACAAGTGTCAGAGACTCACACGTTTTCACCGTAAGGAGTCTCATAAAAATACTAAGCTAAACACTGTAATATACATGCAGAGGACCTGATGTAGAACAATATTGGCTTGGTGCTTGCTGTTTCAGTTGCTATGTGTTCATATGTGCCTTGGTTAGTTGATTCAAAGGTCCTGGTGCCCTGCAACCACTCTATCTCTTACAATCTTTCTGCTACCTCTTCCTCAGAATTACTTGAGGTATTAGGGGAGGGATTTGACAGAGACCTCCAATTTAGACTCTTTCTCCATGATGTGTAGAAGTGGATCTCTGCATGTGTTTTCATCTACTACCAGAGAAAACCTCTCAGGTGATGACTAGATAAGTCACTGGTTTATGAATATAGCAGAATATCATTAGGACTAAATTGATTGATTTTTTTTAAATGAAGACCAGTCATGTGTGCATTAGCTCTGTGTCTCTGGGCTGTCTAGTCTCTGGTTCTTGATCCAGCAAGCTGTGTCAGGGATGGGTTCCTTCTTGTGCAGTCAGCTTTAGATCAAATCAGACATGAGTTGGTTACTCTTACAAGTTCTGTGCACTGATGCACTATTGTATTTTTCAAGCAGTACAGATTGTAAATCAAAGGTGCTGTGGATGGTTTGGTGTGAGTGTTTTTCTGCTTCCCACAAAATAGAGTCTAGAAGTAGGTATGAGAATTTCATTTAGGCAGCAAGTAAACTTTTTTATGTTCAATGAGTTGTGTGGTATTTTTTTTTTCTTAAAGAAAACTTATTTTCCATCAGCTTATTTTATTTGTAAAAAATAACAGGTTTCATTATGACATTCTCATTCATACATGTAAATACTCTCAAAGATATTTTTTTAAGTGTTGTGTACTTCTATTTTTATTTTTTTTTGTTTTTTTTGGGTTCTTTTGTTTTTTATTTCTTTTAACCTTTATTGCATTATGATGAGAAAAGTTACATGATTTCAATTTGTCTGAATTTGTTAACATTTAAAAACATATTTTAAGTAAATAGAATTAAATCACATTCTTGTTTCCCTTTTCTACCCCAATTCCTCCCAGAGACCCCTTCTTCAATACCTACAATATCTTTTTTGTCATATTCTGTAAAATTTATAAAATATTATAACAATAAAAATGATTATTATAAAAGTTGTTTGATAAAAAACAACAATCAATTTAACAGTGTTATGTAGATGCTTGTCTATAGCAATATTGAAAATACATACATTTTTCTCAGTATACATTTTAAATAACTCCAAACATATTAACTGTATATTTCAAAATATGCATCACTACTAGTATTTTCTTAAATGAACATAAATATATAAAGACTTTTTGTTTGTTTGTTTGTTTTGTATTTAGTAGAGTTTAAAATCTTGGCTCTTACTGTGCTACAAGCCCAAAATAAGAACAATTTTTAGTCATTGGATTTCATTGTAATAAGGCTGTACTTTAATGACCCTCACATCACCAAAGGATTTTACCTCCATTGTAGCTAAGCTAAGAGTTGACAGTTCTGCTGTGCCAAGGAATGAATTACAGCCACGATTTTTGGATACAGACTTCCTGCTATGGTGTGTGTATTAAGATAGTCTATCCATAAAGTCATTCACCAATTGTTTCAATGAACAATGGTTCTGCTTAGAGGGTAGCACAGACATTAGGTGTGGGTAAGAATCTGGTTCATTGGCTGTGATAATTTGGAAAAGCATTCATCTCAGAGAAAGAGTAACTTGTAAAGTCCTCTTCTTCAAACTTGATACAAGAGCTACAAATGTCAAGCAAAGCATTCAGTCTCACTCTTTGTTGTTCTCTTTCCTACAAGCCACCTCCCAAGTTAATTGTCTATACCTCTCTTGCTTAAATAAATACTTTTGAAATATATAAGCTGTTCTGAAAATAGTATAGTGTAAAAATATGAAATAAACAATACTACTAATAGAGAGGCTGAAATAGAAGCAAGATTTCAAGACCCTTATGTTGTACACAAGACACTGTCACAAACGAGCTGAAAGTATATAGATTATACAATATTGCACCTATTTCTCCAATTACCAAATTAGAAAGACCATTGGATGACAATCAACAAATTTCTAATTCCTCATATTTTTGGATTTCATTTGCTTAGGATATGTTAGTAATATTAATTTTCATATTAAGATATTAACAAAAGGTAATTGTCACTTCCTGTTGTTTTTATTGTAAGAGGTGGAATTAGATTTGTGTGGATTTGTTAAAAAATTACTTTCTTGCTTCTTCTAAGGTGTAGTTTTGCTCTTTATGTTGATATTTTCCATCTATTATCTTTGTAGAGCTGAATTTATGGAAAGATATTGTGTAAATTTTGTTTTGTCATGGAATATCTTGTTTTCTCCATCTATGGTAATTGAGAGTTTTGCTGGGTATAGTAGCATGGGCTGGCATTTGTGTTCTTGTAGGGTCTGTATGACATCTGTCCAAGAACTTCTAGCTTTCATAGTCTCTGGTGAAAAGTCTGCCTTTATATGTTACTTGCCTTTTTTACCTTACTGCTTTTAAAATTCATTCTTTGTTTAGTGCATTGAGTGTTTTTATTATTATGTGATGGGAGGAATTTCTATTCTGGTCCAGTCTATTTGGAGTTCTGTAGGCTTCTTGTATGTTCATGGGCATGTCTTTCTTTAGGTTAGGGAAGATTCTATAATTTTATTAAAGGTATTTACTGGCCCATCACATTGGGAGTCTTCACTCTCTTCTGTACATATTATCCTTAGGTTTGGTCTTCTCATTTCGTCCTGGATTTCCTGGATGTTTTGGGTTAGGAGCTTTTTGCTTTTTGCATTTTCTTTGACTGTTGTGCTAATGTTTTCTATGGTGTCTTCTGCCCCTGAGATTCTCTTTTCTATCTCTTGTATTCTGTTGGTGATGCTTGCATCTATGACTCCTGATTCCTTTCCTAGGTTTTGTATCTCCAGGGTTGTCTCTCTTTCTGATTTCTTTATTGTTTCTCTTTTCATTTTTAGATTCTGGATGGTTTTGCTCATTTCCTTCACCTGTTTGATTGTATTTTCCTATAGTCCTTTAAGGGATTTTTGTGTTTCGTCTTTAAGAGCTTCTAGCTCTTTACCTGTGTTCTCCTGTATTTCTTTGAGGGTGCTATTTATGTCTTTCTTAAGGTCCTCTATCATCATCATGATAAGTGATTTTAAATCTGAATCTTGTGTTTCCTGTGTGATGGTGTGTCCAGGACTTGCTATGGTGGGAGAATTGGGTTCTGATAATGCCAAGTGACCTTGGTTTGTGTTGTTTGTTTTCTTATGCTTGCCTCCCCCAATCTGGTTATCTCTAGTGCTACCTGTCCTTGCTAAATCTGACTGGAGTCAGTCCTTCCTGTGATCCTGGTTGTGTCAGAAATCCTCAAAGTCAGACTGTCTCTGTGATCCTGTGATTCTGGCATCCTGGGATCCTGGGCTTGTTAGATCACCTGAGAGTGTGGTTTTCTCTGTGTGTTGTGAGACTGGCTGAAGAGCTTGTGTTCAAGGTCTGCTCAGAACACTAACCCAGACAGACTGGAAGGAACCGGATTCACTGGGCTGCCAGAGTTCCTGTGTACCTGGTCCCGCTGGTCCCAGTTACTCCCAGTGTTGGGACAGATGTTGGTTTCTGCTCACCTCTGATCCTGGGTGTGTCAGAGCACTTGGGAGTGGAGCTTTCTCTGGGTATTGTGGGACTGAATGTACAGAAAAAGAACGAATATTAAAATCTGCAAGGAGAAAGGCCAAGTAACATATAAAGGAAGACCTATGGGAATTATACCAGATTTCTCAATAGAGAACCTAAAAGACAGAAGAGCCTGGACATAGGTCATAGGGACATTAAGAAAACACAAATGACAACCCAGGCTACTATATTGTGCAACATTCTCAATTATCATAGAAGTGAAAACCAAAATATTCCATGACAAAACCAAAAATAAACATCTGTCTACCAATCCAGCACTACAGAAGATTCTAAATGAAAAACTCCAGCACAAGAAGGGTACCTACACCAAGGATAAAACAAGACATTAATCATCTCACAACACAAACAAAAGGAGAGAATCATATACACATAATGCCATCTACAACAACAAATACAGCAGGAACTAACAATCATCTGTCTTTGGTATCTTTCAATGTCAGTGGACTCAATTCTCCAATAAAAAGACATAAGCTAACACACCGGATATGCAAGCAGGGTCTAGCACTTTGCTGCATAAAGGAAACATACCTCAATGACAAAGACAGAAATTACCTCAGCGTTAAAGGCTGGAAAAAATTCTTACAAGCAAACAGTTCCAAGAAAAAAATGGGGGTTGCCTTTCTAATATCCAGTACAGTATACTTTCAACCAAATGTTATCAAGCAAAATGGGGATGGATACTTCAAATTCATTTGTGTATATAAATAAAATTTCAACAGTAAAAGAGATTACCATAGAAGGAAAGTTCTATACCTCCCACAATAATGGCAAACATCTGAGTGGCTTTAAATTGGCCTGCAGATTACCCTGTCTTTGGTCCCTGGAGGCAGCAGTCCTCTGCTCAGTCTCTTCTCCTAGAGACTCTCACCAGCTGGTGAGTGCCAATAGAACTGGTCTCATGCCTTCACACTCCACCTTGTTCACCCTAGAAATGCATCCCTTCAGGCTTCCAGAGTTTGCTGAGCAGGGTTGAACTACACTCACCCACAACTCACCCACAAACTGACAGTCCCTTTTTTGTGTGTTCCCATTTTTGTCCCATTTGCTTTGCCATACTAAATCGTTTTAGCACTCAAGTAACCATATGTCTTAAAAAACAAGAGGGATTACCTTATATTTTAGCATTCTACTTACTTCACAGCAACTTATATATTTATGAGCAGGTATCCTGAAGTGTTTTAATAAAGAATGGAATACTACAAATGTTTCAGTCTTCCAATTGTCTGAGATTGGTCAAATCTTATATAATTGATCAAAGATTATATAATCCATTTTATAAATTGTGGTTTTCTTTCATATTTTTATGAAGATATGGATTCAGGGACTCACCAGAAATGATTCTGTTTTTTATCATGGTTATCAACATTAGACACTCTCAATATTTTGAAATTTACATATATGATGCCCTCTTCCTTAGCTTCTTCCAGTATTTCCCTAATTCAAGGGGTCCCAAATTCAGTCCATTGGTTGGGTGTCAATATCTGCATCTGTCTTAGTCAGCTGCTTGTTGGACCTCTCTAGGACAGACATGCTAAGCTCCTGTCTATAAGCACACCATAGCATCAGCAATAGTGTCAGGATGTGGATCCTCCCCTACAGATGGATCCCAAGTTGGGCCTGTTACTGGACCTCCTTTCCCTCAGGCTCTTCTCCATTTTTGTCCCTGTAGTTATTTTAGGCAGGAACAATTCTGGGTCAGAGTTTTGATTGTAGGATGGCAACTCATCCCTCACTGATGCCCTGCCTTTTTACTGGAGGTGGGCTCTACAAGTCCTCTCTCCCTACTGTTGAATATTTCATCTAAGCTTTCTCCCTTTGAATCTTGAGAGGATCTCATCTCCCAGGTCTTTGGTACATTCTAGAGGATCTCTCCTCCACTAAGTGTCACCCTCTGAGCTGGTATATTTCAATTCATTCTGCTCCCCCTCTCTTCTCTCCTGTTTACCTCCTCCCCCAATACATGATCATATTTTTTCTTTTCCCCTCCTCTTCCCCTCTCCCACCAGGTCTCTCTATCCCTCTGCCCCCTGTGATTGTTTTCTTCTCTCTTCCAAGTGGGATTAAAGCATCCTTACTTGAGCCCATCAACTTGTAAACATTCTTGAGTGATGTGGATTGTATCCTGGATGTTCTGTACTTTTTTTTTTTTTTTGGCTAATATCAACTTATTAGTGAGTACATACCATGCATGTCCTTTTGGGTTTGAGTTACCTCATTCTGGATGATATTTTCTAGTTCCATCCATTTGCCTTCAAAACTCATGATGTCCTAGTTCTTAGTTCTTAATAGTTGATTAGTACACCATTATGTAAATGAACCACATTTCCTGTATCCTTTCTTCTGTTGTGAAACATCTGGGTTTTTTCCAGCTTCTGGCTATCTCTGATAAGGCCAAAATGAACATGCTGGAGCATGTGCCCCTACGGCATGGTGAGGCATCTTTTTGGTATATGCCCAAGAGTGGTATAGCTGGGTCTTCAGGTAGATCTATTTGCAATTTTCTGAGGCAAATTTTTGCAATTTGCCTCCAGATTGATTTCCAGAGTAATTGTACCAGTTTGCAATCCCAGCAGCAATGGAAAAGTGTTCCTCTTTCTCCACATCTTTGCCAACATTTCCTGTCACCTGATTTTTTGATCTTAGCCATTCTGATTCTTATAATGTGGCATCTCGGGGTCATTTTGATTTACATTTCCCTGACCAATCAGGACTTTGAAATGTTTGAATTGTAAATTCCTGGTTCTGGGGTTTCTCAAAGAGTATCAAAGTTTCCATTTTATAATCATACCACATTTTTAATATGATTTTATGAGTTGATGGAACTATGGAGCTGAGGGGTTTGCAGCCCCTTAGGATCAACAACAATATGAACTAACTAGTACCCTCAGAGCTCCCAGGGTCTCAACCACCAACCAAGGACTGCACATGGAGGAGTCTGATTGTTCAGGCAGCATGTGTATAGTAGAGGATTGCAAATTCGAACATCAATGGGAGGAGAGGACTTCGGCCCTGTGAAGGTTCTGTGCCCCAGTGTAGGGGAATGCCAGGGCCAGAAAGTGGGAAAGGACAGGGTGGCAGGCATGGGGAAGTGGGAGGCAACAGGGGTTTGTTTTTGTTGTTTTTGTTTGTTTCTTTGGTTTTTGGAGGGGAAACTGGGAATGGAGAAATTTACATGTAAATAAAGAAAATATCAAAAAAAAAGAAAAAAAGAAAATATAATATTTTTTGGAAAGTAGCAAATAAATTTTTGACTAAAGTCTCTTATGCATTGAGATTTAGATTATTATTTTTAATTGAAAAGACACACTATTGCTAACTTGGTTTTAAAAAAGTATACAGATTGTAACACCTGAAACTTTACATGCTCAAAATTGACTTACTTGCTAGGGATTCAGTGTATGATGGAAAATACTAGGATATATGGGCTACTGTTTATTTGTGAAGATGATTATTGCTTTAAAGCTGATCTTTAAATTCACAAAAGTTGAAAAAGTACAACATAAAGTTATTACTTAGGTCTAGTAAGACTGTTTAGTGGATCTAAAAAAGCCCTTGCTGCAGTCTGGGAACCTGAGTTCGAAACCTGAAGTTATTAGCATACAAAAGAAGAGACTATTCTATGAGTTCTCCTCTGAACATCACACATGTGCTATGGTATATAATACACACACACACACACACACACACACACACACACACACATGCAAACAAACATGAACAAATTAAGAAGTAAAATTATTCTCCAGATCCATCCATTTCCCTAAGAATTTCATAAACTTATTGTTTTTAATAGCTGAGTAGTA
>NW_022196905.1:54910320-54918679 GCF_008632895.1 Mastomys coucha | reverse complement strand
TTGGAGAGGAAACTGGGAATGGAGAAATTCGCATGTAAATAAAGAAAATATCTAAAATAAAAAAAAAGAATGAAAAAAAAGAAGTAAAATTAGATCTTATTTATAAAAGATGATTAAAAGTCATTTTAGAAACATCATAACCACATTAACATTCATAAAATTATGCAAGAATTTAAGAGATTTAGGCATCCAAAGTCTCCTGGTTCTGCATCATGGATTCTAACTTTTAAGTATGTCCCTGCCTGAAATACAAGGAAAAGGTCCTTAAAAGTATAATCAATAAACACTCAAATGTGAAAATCAGTCAGTCTTACAGGGTTGATGGGTGTCGGTAAGACTGAGAAGACATACGTGGGAAATGACAGTGGATTTAGTAAATGTTTTTACTAAATATTATATGTATTTGTATATAGAGAGAACCATTGAAATGAATGTAAACCATGTTCCATTGATATACACTTTTCTCACTTCTCATATGACTTTAATTTTTTTCAAAAGAATGGTTTTAAAGTTATGAGAATACTATTTGTAGAAACTAAAAAAAAAAAAGGAAAAAGAAAAACTCTACTTAACATTTCAGTTCAAAATCTCAAACATAAAAGGGTTATTTGATTTGGTTGGAGTTCTTTGAGTGATGCTTTAAGTGTCATTTTCCTATCTTTGATAAACCTTTTTCCTTTTAGGACAGTTAAGGTACAGTGAATAATTTCTTTCAATTTTTTTTCACATTAAAGTCCAAGGTTTCCTTGTGAGATTTAAAAAGCAACCAAACTTTATAAACATAAGAATTACTTCCACATTAAAGGACTGATCACAGCAGGGCAGTGCTGAAGGCCCAGAGAATGGCTCAGACATTGAATTGAAATGGAACACTCCCCCAGGTGATTTAGAAAATGTCATAATCTTTTCAATGTGATGAACGGAACAGGCTTACAGAGATCAAGGTAAAAGCCAGTGTGGAGGCTAAAAGGTACAATCATCACAATTTGAACTTTTAATCTGAAAGACCTTCAATTTCCTCTCCCATTGGCTTCCACTGGATAGCTTAAGTACAGGATTCACCTAATTCCAGATCATCTATTTGAGGACATCTTAAAAGCACTATAAAGCACAAGGGATCATGCAAGAATTTGAGAGATTTAGGCATCCAAAGTCTCCTAGTGCTGCGTCATGGATTCTAACTTTTAAGTATTTCCGTGCCTGAAATGCAAGGGAAGGGTCCTTAAAAGTATCATCAATAAACATTGAAGTGTTAAAACCAGTCGATCTTATAGGGTTGAATGGCTGTCTGTCAGTAAGATTGAGAAGACATACATGGGAAATGACAGTGGATTGTTGTGATCTTTAGTACAGCTGTGCACAGCTGCTGCAAGGCTGACAGCCATTTCCTTGCAACCAAAAACTCCAAAAGTCTTTTGACACAGTGAAAAACAGTAGCTTTTCAATAGACCTAGATAAAAGATTTCATGCAAGTATCAGAAACACAGCAGGCAGTAGCGATTGACAGGGATGTGCCTGCCCCTTCACAAAATGGACAAGAGGCCCCTCTGAACCAAAGGATGAGCATGCAATGATAGGAAGCAATATCACCAATCTGTCAGAGAAATAGGGTCTTCAGTAGAAGGATGAACTAGTGAAAACTAGAAAACCATGATCATCTGGCTAGTATAAACTTTGATGCTGTAAATCTGGGAGACTATGTCAATATTACATGGAATACGGAAAAATGCAATGGACCAAAAAAATCAATAAAATATAAAGATGGGTTCATGAAACAATTCGACAACTCTCCCAAGGCAATATTCTAATATGCACTTTATATTAATCTACAGCTTATCATGAAAATTAATTTGAATTACTAGACAAAAATATCAAAGAATGCAACCTGTGTACCTTTGTTTAAGAACACAGACTTGGGGTTTGAGAAACCACTCAGCAATAAAGCATTTACATAGCATACATAAGGGCCTGGGTTTTGAATATTAGAATAGTGAAGTAGAAATAATAATATACCTTATTAATAAAGCCAGTATTTAAAGTTCATCCCTCTTTTTATTTTCTTGACAGTTTTACTCTTGTTTACAATGTACTTATAGATAACTATGTTATTCCAGACTATCCTCTAGCATCCTCCCACACACACTTGCCACATTCTTACTTCTTTTTCCTTTCCAGATAGCCCCTTATGCCCCCCCCCTCTCTCTCTCTCTCTCCTCTTTTTCTCTTTCCTTCTTTCTCTCTCCCCTTTCTCTCTTTAGTTCTTTCTCTTCCTTCCTTCCTTCCTTCCTTTCTTCCTTCCTTCCTTCCTTCCTTCCTTCCTTTCTTTCTTTCTTTCTTTCTTTCTTTCTTTCTTTCTTTCTTTCTTTCTTTCTTTCTTTCTTTCTTTCTTTTTCTTTCTCTGAGTGCCAGAACAGATACTTTGTGTTCATGATTGCAGCAGGCATGTCAATTCAATTGGCAATGCCCCATAGCACTCTTCCCTGCCCTTCAACTCTGAAAGTTCTTTCAGCCCCTCTTTTGTGAGATTCTCTAGTTCTCACACAGTGTTACATAAATGTGGTGTTAGTGACCAGGCCCTCAGCAATCACTTATCTCACCAAATTGACCAATTGTAATAACACACTGCTGAAAGAAGCATCTCTAATCAAGGCTGAGAGCTGTATTCATCTATGAGTTTAAAGATGCACTCTTTACAGGCAGCTTAAATGCATTTCCATCTGACACAACATCAGTAGTCTGCTCCCCCATCGGGCTATGACCTCCTTTGCCATGAATATTTTAGCAGTTCTATGATGCCAGTTATAGGTCATCTCTTGTTGAAGAGGACTGAAAACCAATCCTGAAGTGGTTGTTTGTGGGGCAGTGGACAATGCCACCCAACAGAAAACCGTGTATGGTCAAGCAGATTCAGGAATCCTGGCAAGGCTGACTGGATTTTGCTGTTGATGATCTATACCCCTATCATTACAGCCTCAATGAGCCTTGGGCAGTTACCTTCTTCCACACTGATCTCAGGCCAAATGATAGTGCCAAGCTAAGTATGCCTCACACAGCTTTTTCTTGGATAGCAACACACTTGAGATTATTGTGTCCGCTACTACAGGTTCTCTTGCTGCAGCCAGCCTGGCAGCAACTCCTGAGCCATAGTCAATTTCCAGAAACCCAAATAGCATGAAAGTGGTTAGCAAGTCAATCATCTCATTTGGGGTTGTAAGTTTGACAAGGTGTTGCCATTCACTGCGATGCTAACTGTAGTCTAGCTTAGCATCTTCTGAAATTTCAGAAGATGCTTCTGGATTTACCTTCAAGAGGTCTGGGTTGACCAATTCATCCTCAGTGCTTATGATTAAGTATATAAGCAACCCATAATACAGCTTAAACAGGTGATATGGCTTCGTCTTGTGAGTCCTCAGTAGTTTTGCAGCACTCAAACAACTAGGAGCAAAATTCTGTCAAATTAAAACCAAAAAAATAAAAAACAAAAAACAAAAAAAAAACCACCACCAACAACAAAAATACCCACTCTTGTGTTACACCATCCAGTAATCTGAAGATGCAGAGAGTAGAGAAGATTTCTGATAATTTGTTGTGAATTAAAAGCAAGAATGATCTGGGTGCCAAGTAACACCTCCCCTTCCAGAAAAGTAGCATACTCTGGGTAAACAACCAGAGATGCATCTCTGTTTGCAAGGCTTGTGCAAAGGATATGTGGTCCTGTTGTCCTCAATGGCCATGTGAACCGAATGCAACACATAAAGAGTCTTGTCAAATAGCATGAAAAAAATAGACATAGCTTCATGTTTAGACATTTGGGGGACTGATTTGAGACATTTGGGTGATGGATTTGATCCAATCTTCCTGTAATTCATCACACTTTAACCCAGTGGAGGTGCTTTTTGTTACATGATGAATTTGTTCACTGATGGTCAATTAAACCTGCTTCCCTTGCTTCCCTAGGATGAAAGTTTTGGAAACATCTACACAAAGGTTGGTCAAACCCATGGAGATGCATTCACAGAACCATGTGTGTGACACTTCCAAGTTAATGGAGTCCAGATCTTTCTCACAAAGAAGAGCAAGCATTTAAGAAAGGAAGCCACTGGTTTCTTGTTTTCCCTCTGTCAAGGTCAGAGGAGAGTGTACTATACACTTGATGAATTAAACTGTCCTTGAAGTGCCTTTGCTTGCTGTAAGATAAATCAAAATCCCATTTGAAGTCTGTTCTGAACTTGTTGGATAAGGATTTCTGTGACACTGGTACACCATGAATCACTCTGGGCTTTTAAAATGATATCATAGTTTTGCCTTCTACATTTGTAATTTAGTTGTAGATACCACCTTGATTGAGTCCTGCATCTGAGAAGATGGGTGCCTGGGCCTCCCTCACTTCAACAAGTCCCTGCAATTGCTCTACTTGCTTCCTTAAGTTACTTATCTTTGATCTTGCTGAAGGAAACCTCTCTCATAATTAGGTTTAACATCTCCTTGACCTCTTACTGCCACGAGTTGCTTTTGGAGAGGTTTTGATTTACTAGCTCACTCAGAGGAAAGGGAACAATATTACCACAAGTACTAAGAGAGTCTTTTAAAATCATTGCAGGTCTATGTAGATTGGCATGCAGGTGCAACTATGGAATCCTTTGCTTGGCCTGTGTGAGTGAAAAGTCTGGCTTGGCAAGAACACCCAAAGTATGTCAGCTCTCCGAGGGGAAGCCAGAGCAAAGCGGGCTGCCAGGAATCTTCAGTGGCCACTGATGATCCAGAGTTGGTGGCAGGAAGCAAGACACTGCAGGCAGCTAGGGGCTGAGATTGGAGCCACCGAGATGAAAGTAGCTGCAGTCAAGTGCAATCCCCCGTCTGGTTGGGCATGGTGGAGTTCCAGCAAGGAAAGTTTCCTTAGAGAAAACTCTTCCCTGAAGTGTTCCAGCTTAATGAGACCGGCACTCTCTGATGATCTTTGATAAAATAACTCATGCACTTTATTCTTATATATAGGACATTGTAAACATTTGAAGATGGACTGGGATCTAGAGACAGGTGTTTTCTATTGGCATGGTCTGAGATGTTATAGATGCCTTATCTGCATGTAGAAGGACTTCAGGTGCTTGCTGTTCCTGCATGACTGCTTGTCACAGTTGTCTCATGGGGTGTCTTGGTGGCCATGTGTTCCAAGACAGGACCTGGTCAGTAGATTTAAATGCATACCAATCTCAATTATGAGAATTGCCGTGGTTCCTAAATCTGCTCTACCTTACCAGGTTTTCTGTCTGGTGTCATGGTCTACTGCCTCACTGCTGATTACTTAGGACATTCATCACACAAGTCTACTGGTTGGTGTACCTAACAGGCAGGTCATTGTTATAGCACACACGGTCTGCATTTGTGTGTGTTTTTGTGTGACCTTTTTTTTCCTCTTCAAAGCTTTGCTCCCATAAAATTTTTGAATTTGACTTTCATGTTAGTTGAGGTTGATGAATCTCCTCTTCGAGAATTTTTTCCCTCCACCACTTATTATGTTTTCTTCATTGCTATTTATCCTCACTAATATATCTGTTTACCTTAAACACAACAATCTAAAATCTCAAGAAATCTATGGAGAACAATAGATTGACCACATATGGTGCCAAGTTCTGATACAGGTACAATTTCTGCACTTAAGACTGGGAATATTGTAAAAAATGAACCAGAAAGATTTTAAGAGACAAAGGAAGGGTGTTTTGGTGTGAGAAATATCAGAAATTACAACCATGAGTTCTCAATAACATGGTTGCTTAAACAGGACTAGAACAAATATTACACAAAGGTATATGCTAGCAGACCGTGGAAAGCCAGTAGCACCTCAACACTAGGCAAAGAACTATGGACGTATGGGAAGCACTGATAACAGGAGAAATGGTCAGTTCCAGTGACTAGTCAGCAAATTGTTTATTAAATACTAAGTGGCCAGGCAGCTAGAGATCCTATTCATAGGTAACAATTTATGGACAGGACAGGTTGTATTTATGCACACACACACAGGTATAAATACGCTCACATGCACACACACCACACTTGCAAATATATATTAATATAAATCAATATATATTATATATTACATCTATCTATCTATCTATCTATCTCTCTCTCTCTGTGAGTGTGTGTGTGTGTGTGTGTGTGTGGGTGTATTTGTCATTGAAAGAAAAAAAGAGGCATAAATTTGAAAGAGCAAGAAGACACATGGATGGAAGAGGTTAAAAAGAGGAAGGGGAAGGGGAGAAAATAGGTGGTTACATGATAATTTCACAAATTGATAAATTATTATAAAGTGCATTCAGCTTATAAAAGCTATTCAAAATTTTATAAAATAAATTAAATAATTCTAAAATTGTTTATGAGAACAAACATAAAATGTTTCTGAGATTAGGTTAACTCTTGTTATATTTTTTCAGTCCTATCAATTTTCTGAAAATTCTATTTATCAATTGTTAGGGATCTAGGCTAATTCCATTTCTGAGCTATTGTAAAGAGGGAAGCAATGAATATGAATTTTCAGATATCTCTGTGGTGGAGTATATATTCAGGAGTGGCATACCTGGATCATGCAACACATAGTTACCTTTTTGAAATACTCTCTCAGTCATTTCAAGGATCACCATACCAGAGCATACTGCCACCAAAAGTGAAATCTCAACCTAGTTTTTCCTTTCAACATTAAATTTGTTCACTCATTTATGTGTGTGCAGTAGGAGTGATCAGATTACACCTTTCAGAAGTCACTTTTGTTTGTCTACCCTGTGAGTTAGACAAGCTTAAGTCCTCTCATTTGGTGATAAGATCCTTTATCATCAGCCATTTTCTTCTCTCCTTAAAAGGTTTCTAATTCTTGTCATCCTGATATTGATTTCTTTTTAAATTATTTGACTGACTTTTGCATTTATTCTTTTAAGAATTCTCTTTTTGATTTGTTTTCTTGATGTTTAGTTTTGGATTATATATTACATGTATTTGTTTTATTTCATGTATTTTGCTGGAAAAAGGTTTATCATATTCTTTGTGGTGGAGCCTCAATACATTGTACTTTTCATTTATTGTAAAAACTATTTCTATTTTTAATTTAGTTTGCTCCGTTTTTAAAGTATTGTTTTTCTACTTGGAGAAACTGGGGTCCTATTTTGTACACCCTCCAGTATAGTATCTTATCATGTACATTCTATTTTGCCTCTTTTAATTGTAGAAAGTCAGGTCATACAATGGTATCTGGAAACACTTTGAGGCTTTCCTTGTTTTTGGTTTGTTTATTTTGTTTTCTCTGTGTTTTTATATACAGAGAGATATAGATCTAGTTTCACTATTCTACAGATACAGTTATCTACTAATCTTTTGTTGAAGATGCTATATTTTTTATCCAGTTTGTGTATTTTGCAACTTTATTAAAATTCACATGGCTATTTGTCATTTAGTTATTTCATGGCTCTCATCTATCTATCTAAATACCTATTTTTGTGTCAGTAAAGTACTGGTTTTGCTAGCAGTATGTAGTATAATACAAACTCCCAAACACCAGTGAATATAGTATATGCTGTTTAGAGTTGCTTTCATTTAGTAAGTGTTACTTTGGTTTTTATATAAAATGTAAGACTTTATTCCTTTAAGTGAAGAACATTATTGGGATTTCTCTGACTGAGAATTAGTGTCTAGGAAATACAAATAACTAAGGCATGTAAACATCAAGATGTTCCATGATCAATGAAAAAATAAATGGACTACATAACTAAACAATTATAAAAAGAAGAAATGCAGATGTCAATATAACATGTAAAAATGTGTTCTTGAAACACATTTTCTGTATCCATTCTTCTATCATGGGAGATCTGGGTTATATCCGGCTTCTGGCTATCACAAATAAGGACACTATGAACATAGTGGAACAGGTTCTCCTATGGCCTGCTGGGACATCTTTTGGAAATATCCTCAAGAATGCTATTGCTGGGTCTTCAGGTAGATCTATTTCCAATTTTCTAAGGAAACTCCAGATTGATTTCCAGAGGGGTTTTACCAGTTTGCAATCTTGCCAGCATTGGAGGAGTGTTCCTCTTTCTCTAAATCCTTGCAAACAAGTGTTGTCACCTGAGGTTATGATCTTAGCCATTCTGATTGGTGTAAGGTGGAATCTCAGGGTCGATTTGATTTGCATTTCTGTTATCATTAAGAACATTTTTATTAGATATTTTCTTTATTTACATGTAAGTTTCTCCTTTCCCAGTTTCCCCTCCAAAAAAACAAAGAAATAAACAAAAACAACAAAAACAAAACCCTGTTGTCTCCCCCCTCCCCATGCCTGCCACCCCACCCTCTCCCACTTATTGGCCCTGGCATTCCC
>NW_022196905.1:54908550-54909333 GCF_008632895.1 Mastomys coucha | reverse complement strand
CCACAATTTCTGTATCCACTCCTCTGTTGAGGGACATCTGGGTTGTTTCCAGTTTCTAGCTATTATAATTAGGCTGCTATGAACATGGTGGAGCATGTGTCCTTATTACATGTTAGAGCATCTTCTGGGTATATGCCCAGGAGTGGTATAGCTGGGTCCTCTGGTAGTACTATGTCTAATTTCTGGAGGAATCACCAAACTGATTTCCAGAGTAGTTGTACTAGCTTGCAATTCCACTAGCAATGAAGGAGTGTTCCTTTCTCCACAACACATCTTGCCAGCATCTGCTGTCACCTGAGTTTTTGATCTTAGCCATTCTGACTGGTGTGAGGTGGAATCTCAGGGTTGTTTTGATTTGCATTTCCCTGATGACTAAGGATGTTGAACATTTCTTTAGGTGCTTCTCAGTCATTCTGTATTCATCAGAATGGCTGATACAGAGAGTTCTTTGTTTAGCTCTGTATCCCATTTTTAATAGGGTTATTTGTTTCTCTGGAGTCTAACTTCTTGAGTTCTTTGTATATATTGGATATTAGAACTCTATCCCAATAGTCACAAATAATATAAAATACCTTGGTGTGACTTTAACTAAGCAAGTCAAGCATCTGTTTGACAAAACTTCAAGTCTCTGAAGAGTGAAATTGAAGAAGATCTTAGAAGATGGAAAGATCTCCCATGCTCGTGGATTGGCAGGATTAATATAGTAAAAATAGCCAAATTGCCGAAAGCAATCTACAGATTCAATGCAACCCCCATCAAAATTCCAACTCAATGCTTCACAGA
>NW_022196905.1:54893042-54908540 GCF_008632895.1 Mastomys coucha | reverse complement strand
CTGGACCTTAAGCTGTGCTACAGAGCAATTGTGGTTAAAAAAAACCTGCATGGTATTAGTACAGTGCCAGGCAGGTACATCAATGCAATAGAACGAAAGACCCAGAAATGAACCCACAAACCTATGGCCACTTGATCATTGACAAAGGAGCTATAACCACCCAGTGGACAAAAGACAGCATTTTCAACAAATGGTGCTGGCTCAACTGGCCATAACCACGTAGAAGTAGGTAAATTGATCCATTCCTATCTCCTTGTACAAAGCTCAAGTCCAAGTGGATCAAGGACCTCCACATAAAACCAGATACATTCAAACTAATAGAAAAGAAAGTAGGGAATAGCCTCGAGCACATAAGCACAGGGGAAAATTTCCTGAACAGAACACCAATAGCTTATGCTCTAACGTCAAGAATCGACAAATGGGACCTCATAAAATTGCAAAGCTTCTGTAAGGGAAAAGACACTGTCAATAGGACAAAATGGCAACCAACAAATTGGGAAAAGATCTTTACCATTTATCAGTTCTTTATCTTAGAGCCTTTGGAGTTCTGTTTAGGAAATTCCCACTGTGCTAATGAGTTCAAGGCTCTTTCCCACTTTCTCTTCTATTAGAGTCAGTGTATCTGGTTTTATGTTGAGTTCCTTGATCCACTTGGACTTGAGGTTTGTGCAAGGTGACAAATATAGGTCTATTTTCATATTTCTACATACAGACATCCAGTTAGACCAGTACCATTTATTGAAGATGATTTTTTTCCATTGTATATTTTTGGCATCTTTGCCAAAGATTAATTTATTTTTGGGTCTTCAATTTTATTCTGTTGATCAAGGTATCTATCTCTGTATCAATACCATGCAGTTTTTATCACTATTGCTCTGTAGTAAAGCTTGACGTCAGGGATGGTGATTCCTCCAGCCTTTATTTTATTATTAAGTATTGTTTTTGATATTTTGGGTTTTTTCGCTTTTCCTAGTGAATCTGAGATTGCTCACTTAGTGTCTTTGAAGAATTGTGTGGGGATTTTGATGGGGATTGTATTGAATCTGTAGATTGCCTTTGGTAGTATGACAATTTTTACTCTGTTAATTCTGCCAATCCATGACCATGGGAAATCTCTCCAATTTCTGAGATCTTCTTTGATTTTTTTCTTGAGAGACTTGAAGTTATTGTCATACAAGTCTTTCACTTGTTTGGTTAAAGTTACCCCAAGATACTTTATATTATTTGTCGTTATTGTGAAGGGAGTTGTTTCCCTAATTTCTTTCTCAGCCTGTTTATCATTATTATTAAGGAAGGCTACTGATTTATTTTTAGTTAATTTTAATTTAATATCTGGTCACTTTGCAGAAGTTGTTTATCACCTTGAAGAAGTTCTCTGATAGAATGTTTGGGGTTCCTTATGTATACTATCATATCATATGAGAAGAGTGATAACTTTATTTCTACTTTGCCAGTTTATATCACCTTAATCTCTTTTTTGTTGTCTTATTGTTCCAGCTAGCACTTTGAGTACTGTATTGAATAGATATGGGGAGAGTAGATATCCTTGTCCATGATGTTAGTGGGATTGCTTCAAGTATGTCTCCATTCAATCTGATGTTGGCTGTTGGCTTGTAGTAAATTGCTTTTATTATGTTTAGGTATGTGCCTTGAATTCCTGATATCTCCAATACTTTTAACATGAAGCGGTGTTGTATTTTGTCAAATGCTTTTCCTGCATCTAAGGAGATGATCATGGGATGTTTTTCCCTTGAGTTTGTTTACATAATGGGTTAAGTTGATGGATTTTCATATACTCAACCAACCTTTCGTCCCTGGGATGACACCTACTTGATTGTGGTGAATGATGGTTTTGATATGTTCTTGGATTCAGTTTGCAAGAATTTCACTGTGTATTTTTACATCAATATTCATAAACAAGATTGATCTGAAGTTCACTTTTATGGTTGGGTCCTTGTGTGGTTTAGGTATCAGAGTAATTGTGGCTTCATAGAATGAATTAGGTGGTATTCCTTCTCTTTCTGTTTTATGGAATAGTTTGAGGAATATTGGTACTAGGTTAAAACAATAATAAAACAATCTGTTCATTAAATATCTGAATACATAAGAAAATGACTCTAGATTATATTGAAGAAATCCATCTCAATCTATATTCATTGTCTCTCTATTCATAATAGCTTGTTACATGTACACTATGGAATATTATCAAGCTATAAGTGAAGCTGAAATTATAAAATATACAGTAAATGAGTGAAACCAGAATAAAACCATACTCATCTATGTAAGCTGAACCCAGAAAAACAATTACTATAAGTTCTTTCTCATAATGTGTCCTATGTTTAACTCTTAACTTTTGTTTGTAGATCTCTTAGGAATACTTAGAAAACCAAGAACCTAGGTATATAAGAGTTGTTGTGGAGTGAGGTTAAATTAATGGAAAAGGAGCAGTAGATCACACTAGTGGCATGGTAAAGTTGTAATGACAATCTTTTTTTCATGCTGTAGCTTCAGATGAGTATGAGGACTATATAAGACATGTTTCAGAAAGGCATAATCCTCATGACATTATAATCATCCCAAATCCCCTATGTGAATACCATCACACTGTTGATTATATTTAAATATATGAATTTGAAATAATAAAAAATATAGTGTCTTCTTTTTGACTCAGAGATTATTATATAGTAAGATCAGTGACATAATTTAAAACCAGACAGTCCTTACATAAGTTGAACAAACTTCAGATTTCTCCTTGTTTAAAATCTCTTCTTCTTCCTTCTGTTTATGTGAGAGTGTAATAAATAAATGCATAATAAAGCACCCTTTTTTTTAGAATTCAAATCAATGCATAGGCAATGGCATTGCAAAGACTTCTACTATGCTATTAATTTATTTGTATAAACTCGGTTTTCATTTCCCTTTTCTACTCGTTTTCATGGTGGCCTTTTAATTTTATTTCTTTTTTCACCAAGTTACAAAGTTGTATTTACTGTCCTTTAATTTATTTTCACAGTAAGATTGCCTCTGGCTACCAGCCAGCCAGCCATTTATTTATACAGCAGAGACAAATGTTATTCCTTGCGTGCAATGCTGTTGTTTTATGTTCTTGGAAAAGGAAAATGCTGAGTATATCAAGTCAACATATTTTGCAGTCCATTTGTATAGAGATGGTTCTATCTAGGAAAACTTCAGAAGGTGACTTCAACAAAATTCAACCTCTTGCACTCAGCTGAACTACAAATGCTCTGATGGGCTCTGTTTCCAAATTCAAGCATAAAGTCATTTAATCTGCTGACCTTGAATCTTCTTGTTATGTACCTTCAAGATCTTTAAGTATACTGTGAAGTCCTCTGATTACAGAAGATGTCTGAAAAAAAGGTAAATTCATACAATGAAATAAAGCTTACACCGGTTAGGGTGAAGTTAGTAAAACAGTTATATATTGTACTCTGAGTTATTATTCAGAATGATAGCCTAATCACTAAAGAAACCCTTTAATGTAGAGGAATTTTTAATTCAGCAACATGGGTCATCTAGCAAGGGATCATATCCAAAGACCTTCAATATGTGTAATCCAGCTGGAATGAAGACATGGCCATAGTACACACCTTTAATCTCTCTGGCTGCAATATACAGACAAAACTTTAGTGCATACCGTTAATCCCAAAAAAATGAAGGTAAATTTAGTTTGTAGAAGGAAGCCAGCATGTTTGAAAATAATATCTAATTGAGGGGCAAAAAAGTGATGAATCAGAGAAAGATTTGACAGATGAGAGATAAAATATATCCAACTCTCAGAACAGCAAAGGAAAGAGAAAGGACTTGAGAAAAAGAAAAGAGACTTAAGAGAATAATAGCAAAGGAAAAAGAAGGATGTAAGAGAAAATGCGGGGAGAAAGGGGGGTGCAGTTTTACCAGGACAGTTTTATGAAGAAAGGTTGCATGTTAAGATAGTAGGAGCCAGATGATTAGTACAGATTGCCAGAGTTAGTGTGAGGCCAAGCAGAGCAATTCATTCAGAAGCCAAGAGAAGCCAATTAGAATCAGTCAGCTTTCAGACAAGTTATAAACCAGAACAGCTGCATTGAATCATCCCAACCAGGGTCAGAAAGAACTACAAAGTTTTTACTTATTCAGCAAGAAGACTCTGCAGATGACAATTATATCTGGCAAATAAAAGTTACTTTTACACTATAATAATTTAATGAAAAGACAGTGTACTATTGCTTTAAAATGATCTAGTTAAAAAAATGATCTAGTTATAAGTAACTTGTAATGAAACTGGCACTGATAACATCCTGTCACATGAGAACATTAAAATCCAATAAATGAAATAATGCTCTACAGAGGCCTTCAATTCTAGCAACTCTGGAATTTGAGGTCAGTGGATGCTCAAGGCCTTCATGGGCTGCAAAGGGAGTTCAGGGTCAATCTGGACAACTTAGGTAGAGACGGTCTCATAATTTAAGTCAAAAATAAAAAGGGAGGAAAGAAAAAGAGAGATGGGAGTATAGTTTGCTTATTGAAAATGATTTTAGCTAACATATATGGAAGGCCTTAGTTTTATATCATGTGTAAATGAATTATTAGCATAATTTTGTCTGGATGTTAGCTTATTAATACATATATATTCAGTTATAAGAGTGTTAATTAAATCTTCTTAGATGTTTCCTCCTCCGCAAAGCATGGACAAGATGATATTTCTAAAATTTTCTGGACCTAAATTTTAGAATTTTAAATTAATAGTGATGTGTGTTTAACCTATATTATTTGTTTTCTTTATTTCTTGACTAAGATTGTACATTTATTGTTACTAGCCACATATTTTCAGAACTCTTTGAGGGGGAAACAAGTACTCCTGAATAATTTAAATTATTTGAACTGCCTGTTTGATAATGGAAAATTAGTTCCATTCTACTTCCATTTAGGTATTACATTACTGCCCCTGCCCCTCTTTCTAAGTCCTTTACTTCCTAAAATGTGCAGACATATACTTATTGTTGTTCCTAACTCTGAAAATGTAGCTGACTGAGCTTGTACTTTGCTGTGTTAAGGGGGTCAACCTTGAGTGCAAATTAGTTGGATTCAAATGCCAGATATTTGCACAGAAGGGATTTGCTCTCTAAAAACCTCAGAAACAAATTAATTCAAAATGTTAGCTTACCATGGAGCATAAGTAAGCTACAATTGAATGCATAATCCCTAATTCAATTTTCACCTTGTTGTTTTGGACTCAACTCTATTTTCCAGGTGTACTTGGTAAGTACATTGGAGTGGCTTTAGAAATGGAATCAAAGTCAAGTGCAAATTCTTTCTGAAAATGAACATCCTATTTCCATAATTAAGTTTATTGTTTACAAAAAATTGATATGCACACAGGATTGTTTTATAGCTTGTGGAAATTTGAGCCGTTGTAAGTAGACTGATAAATGACCAGCAATCAGAAATACTGATATTATCTATTCATTTTTATTCAATTGCAAACAATAAATATTTTGCACACATTTCTTTTTTCTCAAACTTTCATTCATTTACACAACAGTGGTACTAAAAACTAGTTATATTTTATTTGTATAATTAGGATAGCAATACGTTTTATGATAATCAACTTTATTTAAGACTATAAAACTTAAATTGGTTTAGTTTTGGATTCTATCCATTTGATATATTCCACACATTAGTTAACTGTAAGAAAGATCATACTTCTTTACATTATGAACTAAATGTGTAGTAATTTCCTGCAGAACTAAGGAAAGGATCCATATTAAGAAACTAAAATAGCACCTAAGCAATCTAGATCACTGTGTGGATGAAAACATATTACCCACTTCTTTGTTGAGAAAAAGACAGAGTCACCCATGATCTCATAATCATGACTGTGATATGAAATACAGTGCAAAGAAAAGTCAATAAGGATTGTAAGGTTAAAAGGTGCTCATTTAGAGGCACTTAAAGCTATAAGTTTTCCTCTTAGGACTGCTTTTATTGTGTCCCATACGTTTGGGTATGTTGTTGCTTCATTTTCATTAAACTATAGAAAGTCTTTAATTCTTTCTTTATTTCTTCCTTGACTCAGTTATCATTGAGTTGAGTGTTGTTAAGCTTCCACATGTATGTGGGCATTCTATTGTTTATGTTGTTATTGAGGAGCAGCTTTAGTCCATGGTGATCTGATAGGATTCAAGGAATTATTTCAATATTCTTGAATCTGTTTAAGCCTGTATTGTGACAAATTATACGGTCAATATTGGAGAAGTTACCATGAGGTGATGAGAAGAAGGTGTATCCTTTTGTTTTAGGATAACATATTCTATAGATATCTGTTAAATCCATCTGTTTCATAACTTCTGTTAGTCTCACTGTGATTTTGTTTAGTTTCTGCTTTCATGATTTGTCCATTGCAGAGAGTGGGGTGCTGAAATCTCCCACTATTATTGTGAGCAGTGCAATGTGTGCTTTAAGCTTTAGTCATGTTTCTTTTATGAATGTGGATGCCCTTGCCTTTGGAGCATAGAGGTTCAGAATTGAGAGTTCATCTTGGTCAATCATACCTTTTTGATGAATATGAAGTGTCCCTCCTTATCTTTTTTGATCACTTTAGGGTGAAAGTCGATTTTATTCGATATTAGAATGGCTACTCCAGCTTTTTTCTTGGGAATGTTGGCTTGGAAAAATTATTCTCCATCCTTTTATTCTGAGGTAGTGTCTGTCTTTGTCACTCAGGTGGGTTCCCTGTATGCAAGAAAATGTTGGCTCCTGTTTACGTACCCAATCTCATAGCTTATGTCTTTTTATTGGGAAATTGAGTCCATTGATGTTAACAGATATTAAAGAAAAGTAATTGTTGCTTCCTGTTATTTTTGTTGTTAGAGTTGGAATTCTGTTCATGTGGCCATCTTCTTTTAGTTTATTGGAAGATTACTTTTTTGCTTTTTTAAGAAATATAGTTCTCCTTGTGTTGGAGTTTTCAATTTATTACCCTTTAAAGGGCTGGATTTGTGGAAATATATTGTATAAATTTGGTTTTGTCATGGAATACTTTGGTTTCTCCATCTGTGGTAACTGAGAGTTTGCTGGGTATAGCAGCCTGGGCTGGCATTTGTGTTCTCTTAGCGTCTGTATAACATCAATCCAGGATCTTCTGGCTTTCATAGTCTTTGGTGGGAAGTCAGGTGTAATTCTGATAGATTTGCCTTTATATGTTACTTGACCTTTTTCCATCATTGTTTTTAATAGTCTTTGTGCGTTTGTTGTTTTGAATAGTATGTGGAGGGAGGAATTTCTTTTCTGGTACAGTCTATTTGGAGTTCTATAGGCTTCTTGTATGATCATGGGCATCTCTTTCTTTAGGTTAAGGAAGATTTCTTCTATAATTTTGTTGAAGATATTTACTGCTCTTTAAGTTGGAGGTCTTCACTCTCTTTTATACCTATTATCCTTAGGTTTGGTCTTCTCATTGTGTCCTGGATTTCCTGGATGTTTTGTGTTAGGAACTTTGTGCATTTTGAATTTTCTTTGACTGTTATGTCAATATTTTCTATGGTATCTTCTGCACCTGAGACCTTTGAGTAAATCAACAAAATAGATAAACCCTTAGCCAGACTAACTAGAAGGCAAAGAGGCAGAATCCTAATTAACAAGATCAGAAATGAAAAGGGAGACATAACAACAGACACTGAGGAAATCCAAAAATCATGAGATCCTACTACAAAAGCTTATATTCAACAAAACTGGAAAACCTGGATGAAATGGACAGTTTTCTAGATAGATACCAGGTACCAAAGTTAAATCAAGATCAGATCAATGATCTAAACAGTCCCATATCTGCTAATGAAATAGAAACTGTCATTAATAGTCTCCCAACCAAAAAAAGCCCAGGACCAGATGTGTTTAGTGTAGAGTTTTATCAGACCTTCAAAGAACTAAAGCCAATACTCCTCAAACTATTCCACAAAATAGAAACAGAAGGTACTCTACCCAATCCTTTCTATGAAGCCAGAATTACTCTTCCTAAACCACACAGACCTAACAAAGAAAGAAAACTTCAGATCAATTTCCCTTATGAATATTGATGCAAAAATACTCAATAAAATTCTTGCAAACCAAATCAAAGAACAAATCAAAATGATCATCCTTTATGATCAGGTAGGCTTCATCCAAGGGATGCAGAGATGGTTCAATATAAGGAAATCCATCAACATAATCCACGACATAAACAAACTCAAAAAAAATCATTTGATCATCTCATTAGATGCTGAGAAAGCATTTGACAAAATCCAACATCCTTTGATGATAAAAGTCTTGGAAAGATCAGGATTTCAAAGCCCATACTTAAACATAGTAAATGCAATATACAGCAAACCAGTAGCCAACAATCAAACTAAATGGAGAGAAACTTGAAGCAATCTCACTAAAATCAGGGACTAGACAAGGATGCCCACTCTCTCCCTCCCAATTCATTATTGTACTTTAATTCCTAGCCAAAGTAATTAGACAACAAGAGGAGATCAAAGGGATATGAATTGGAAAAGAAGACATCTGATTATCCCTATTTGCTGATGATATGATAATATACTTACATGACCCCAAAAATTCCACCAGAGATCTCCTAAACCTGATGAACAACTTCAGCAAAGAAGCTGGATATAAAATTAACTCAAGCAAATCAGAGGCCTTCCTCTATACAAAGGGTAAACAGGCTGAGAAAGAAATTAAGGAAACAACATCCTTCACAATAGTCACGAATATTATAAAATACCTTGATGTGACTCTAACTAAGCAAGTAAAAGATCTGTTTGACAAGAACTTCAAGTCTCTGAAGAACTAAATTGAAGATCTTAGAAGATGGAAAGATCTCCCATGCTCGTGGATCGGCAGGATTAATATAGTAAAATTGGCCATCTTGGCAAATGCAATCTAAAGATTCAATGCAATCCCCATCAAAATTCCAACTCAATTCTTCACAGACTTAGAAAGAACAATTTGCAAATTCATCTGGAATAGCAAAAAACCTAGGATAGCCAAAACTATTCTCAACAATAAAGGAACCTCTGGTGCAATCACCATCCCAGACCTTAAGTTGTACTACAGAGCAAATGTGATTAAAAACTGCATGGTATTGGTACAGTTACTGGCAGGTAGATCGTTGGAAGAGAATTGACGACCCAGAAATGAACCCACAAACCTAGGCCACTTGGTATTTCGAAAAGTAGATAAAACCATCCAGTGGAAAAAAGACAGCATTTTCAGCAAATGATGCTGGCTCAACTGGTGGTTAGCATGTAGAAGTAGGCAAATTGATCCATTCCTATCTCCTTGTACAAAGCTCAAGTCAAGTGGATCAAGGACCTCCACATCAAAGCAGTTACACTGAAACTAATAGAAAAGACAATAGGGAAGAGCCTTGTGCACATATGCACAAAGGAAAATTTCCTGAACAAAACACAAATAGCTTATGCTCTAAGATCAAGTATTGACAAAGGGGACCTCATAAAGTTGCAAAGCTTCTGAAGGCAAAAGACACTGTAAATAGGGCAAAACAACAACCAACAAATTCGGAAAAGATCTTTAACAATCCTGTATCTGATAGAGGGCTGATATCCAATATTTACAAAGAACTCAAGAAGTTAGACTCCAGAGAGCTAAATAATCCTATTAAAATATGGGGTACATAGCTAAGCAAAGAATTCTCAACTGATACATACAGAATGGCTGAGAAGCACCAAAAGAAATGTTCAACATCCTTAGTCATCAGGGAAATGCAAATCAAAACAACCCTGAAATTCCACCTCACACAAGTCAGAATGGCTAGTATAAAAAACTCAGGTGACAGCAGATGCTGGAGAAGTTGTGGAGAAAGAGGAACACACCTTCATTGCTGGTCGGATTGCAAGTTAGTACAACCACTCTGGAAATCAGTTTGGCGGTTCCTCTGGAAATTGGACATAGTTCTATCAGAGGACCCAGCTATACTACTCTTGCGCATATACCCAGAAGATGCTCCAAGATGTTATAAGGACACATGTTCCACTATGTTCACAGCAGCCTTATTTATAATAGCCAGAAAGTAGAAACAATCCAGATGTCCTTCAACAGAGGAATGGATACAAAGTTGTGGTGCATTTGCACAATGGAGTACTACTCAGCTATTAAAAACAATGAATTTTTGTAATTCTTAGGGAAATGGATGGATCTGGAGAATATCATACTGAGTGAAGTAACCCAATCACAGAAGAATACACATGGTATTCACTCTCTGATAAGTGCATATTAGCTAAGAATATTGGAACACAAAGTACAATCTGCAAACCACAAGAAACTTAAGAAGGAAGACCAAAGTGTGGATACTTCATTCCTTCTCAAAAGGGGGAAAAATACCCATGGAACTAGTTGTAGAGACTAACTATGGAGCAGAGACTGAAGGAAGGACAATCCAGGGACTGCTCCACCTGGGAATCCTTCCCATATTCAATCATCAAATCCAGACACTGTTGTGGATGCCAGCAAGTGCTGGCTGACAGGAGCCTGATATAGCTGTCTCCTGAGAGGCTCTGACAGTACCTGACTAATACAAAAGTAGAGGCTCACAGCCATCCATTGGACTGAGTACAGGGTCCCCAATGAAGGTGTTAGAGAAAGGACCCAAGGAGCTGAATGGCTTGCTGCTTCTTAGGATGAACAACAATATGAACTAACTAGTACCCTCAGAGCTCTCAGGGACTAAACCACCAACTAAAGAGTACACATGGTGGGACTAATGGCTCCAGTAGCTATAAGTATAGTAGAAGATGGCCAAGTTGGTCATCTCTGTGAGGAGACACCCTTGCCCCAGTGTAAGGAAATGCCAGGGCAGTAAGCAGGATAGGGCGGGTTGGTGAGCAGGGGGAGGCGGGTGGGAACAGGGCTTTTCTTGTTGGTTTTTTGTTTTTGTTTTTGTTTTGTTTTATTATTTAATTTTTGGAGGGGAAACTGGGAAAGGAGATATTGTATGGCATGTAAATAAAGAAAATATCTAATAAAAAATGTTAAAAAACAAAACTACCACAATTTGACCAAAAATATACTAAATGACTTAGTTAAGCGAATGGGCCTAAAGGCAACTTATATGTGTACTGCAAGTATTTCAAATACAACTTAAATGATCACTTTTTGAACATGTCTAAAAATGAATTAACCATTGGTTCAAGATAACTCAAATAATTAGACTGCATAACAGATTCTTTATAGTTAAAATGAAATATCCCTGTCCCCCTCTATATGCAATTTCAAAACAAACAAATGTCTTATGACTGACTAATAAAGCAGATATATTGTTTCCCATTAAGATTGTACCAAGTGAGAAGCAGAAATTTAGTAATTTTCCCTGGAGTATACTTTTATTTATTTTTTCATTTTATAGTGAAATTTTATTTAAATATATGCCTATAATTAACAAGAGACATTTTTATGTAGATTGCTTTATAATATCATTTTTTTACTTATATTGATTTAAGAGATAAGAATATAATTACATAACTTTACCCTTCTTTTTTCCTCTGGCCAAAACCTACCATATACTCCTCCATCATCTTTCTCAATTAATATGTTTTTTTTCTCATAAGTTGTTAATACATATATATATATATATCTGTGTGTGTGTGCATATACATTTATATTCTGAAATACACAAATAGAACCCACTAAGTTTACAAAGCATTATTAGTGTGTTTGTTTTTAAGGCTTACCATTTTATTTTTACTCTATTTTCAGGAACAAATATTAATCAACTTAATTTTCTGTAAAATAATTTTTTTCTAAAAATTAAATAACTACATTGATCTGATTGTTTTTGCCTGTTTTCTAAAGGCTTCACATGATAATTCATATATGGTATTTTTCTTCAAAAACTATACTTATGTGAAAATTATATCAGCTGTATGCAAGTCTCTATATTTGTTTGCTAGTTAACTTATTTTACTTCCATTAATCTTTAATGTTTATGCTTTATGCTCTATGTCTTGGATTGAGCACACAGGAAATCACCTACGTTTTGGTTATCTACGTAAAAGCTACATAACCTAAAAAAGATCCAGCCTGTTAAACTCATACAGTGATTGCAGAAGTGTTTCTGATGACCAAACCCAGTTGAAGATTTCTTTGCATTTGATGACAACTAGAGAAAGTAGAATCAGGTTTTGTTGTTGTTGTTTTCTGTTTTGTAGGCTGGATCTTTTGTAGGTTATGTAGCTTTTATGTAGATAACCAAAACATAGGTGATTTCATGTGTACTCCATCCATGACATAGACAGATGACAGCATTTTCCAGCACTCTTCTTGACTGGAAAAGAGAGGTCATCCTCAATAAATGCTACTTGAAAGCCCGGATTTCAGTATGGAGGAAAATGCAACTTTATACTTAACTCTTACCTTACTGAAAGGCTAACTTCAACTGTATCAAGAACTATAAAACACCAAATCTGACAAAGGAAAATGTAGCATACATGCTACAAAATTGAGGCACAAGAGAGACTTTCTCAATAGAACTCTAGTAACTTAGAATTGAGATCAATAGTTGATTAAGAAAATCTCAGCTATCTATGGAGCTTCTGTAGAGCAAAGGAAAGAGAAACAAGCCAACCTATGTAACATGAGAAAAATCCTCAGCTCTACGGGTGAGGGAAGATGTGTAGTTAGAATACACAAGGAACACAAACAGACCAGCAAAATAGCAGAGAAAGCAGTTAAAACGGGAACAGTTTATAAAATACAGGATACCTGTGCTACCCTTCCCTAACCCGAAGAAGTTAACCAAGAAAGAAGGTACAAGCAAAGATGCTTGAATCCCACATAGATAGGGGAATTAAATAGTAATCAGAGGCAGATGGTGGAAGGGAACTGAGTGAGAGATGGGATGGGGAAAGGAATGGGAGATTCAGAATCAGGTGTGGAGAAGGGTGGGAAAGATGGCCAGATAGTCAAGTGAATGAATGGAAATCTGCAACTGTTGGGCATGGGGAGTTGGGGGCATCTCCAGAACAATACAGAAACTTGGGATAAGGGAGACACCAAAATTTCAATGGGGGCACCTTAGCTATGACTCTATATTGGGGATATGGAAACTGAAGAGGTCACCACCTCTAGACAGTCAGGAGTTACAGTGGAGCAACAGAGACATGAATCAACCCACAAAACTTTCAACCCAAAATTTGTCCTGTCTACAAGAAATGCAGGGACAGGAGATGGAGTAGAGTCTGAGGGAATGGCCTACCAATGACAAGAACAACTTGAGACCCATCCCATGGGCAAGCACCAATCTTTGACACTATTAATGATACCCCTTGTAATGGGGATTTTGTTTTGTTTTGTTTTTTTATTTTTTATTTTATTTCTTTTCTTTCAGAGGGAAAACTGGTAAAGGAGATATCATATGACATGTAAGTAAAGAAAATATCTAATAAAAAATGATACCACTTGTAAAAAAGGGTCTAGCATGGTTGTACTCTGAGAAGCTCCAACCAGCAGCTGACTTAGACAGGTGCAGAGACCCACAGCCAAAGAGTAGATGGAGCTTGGGAGCTCTTATGGAAGAATTAGAGGAAGGATTGTAGGCTGCAAAGGGGATAGAAACTCCACAAGAAGAGCTGCCGAGTCAAATAAACTGGGCCCTTGCACCCAAGTCTCATAGACTGAACCACCAATCAAAGAGCATACAAGGGCTGCAAGGCCTCCCCACACATATATAGCAGATTTCCAGTTTGGTCTTCATCTGATTCCTAAAAAACTGGAGTAGGGGATAACCCAAAAGTTATTGCCTCTCTATGGGATATGTTCTTTCAGCTGGACTGCCTTGTCTGGTGTCAGACCATGCAGGGACTTGATGTGCCAGGGTGGGAGGGATACACAAGGGGACCCCACCTGCTCAGAAGAGAAGGAGATGAATGGAGGAAGGGATTGTGGGAGGGATTGACAGAGAAGGGCCTAACAACGTGGAAATAAAGTGAATACATAAAGAAACAAAATTAAATTAAAGCTAAAAAGTGGAACTATTGAAATAAAGACTATATTCTCAAAAGAAGAAATGCAAATTGGCAGGGAAAAATTTTTAAGTCATCATATTTTAAGGCATGTAGTTTACCAATGATATGAAGAAGATTTTCTTGAGAAATAGAGGAACCATCTCTCACTTAATTCCTTATCAAACCTCCTGAAACAATATTCACTTTTCAGAAAGTAATGTTTACGATGGCTGCCTTCAAATTGAAATCTCAGTCTCGTGAAATAATCTGAGTATGCACTTTGATTCAAAATGCAACAGGATTATCTTGCCATCCTTATTGCTGAGACTTTATATTCAATTTTAATTTCATAATAAGTAGTCACTATACTAAAAATTGATTTAAAGACCTGAGAGTAAATCAGCAGTAAAGGACTTTGCAAACAGCTAAGTAATCATGAAATATGTTGTAAAAGTAAGAAAAATATCCACCAAAACAAAATTAGTTGAAAACAATTCAAACTGGGTAAAGAAAACAGAAGTCCTTGAGTAAATAAAAAGGAAAGAAACATATATGTGAATGCAAGAAATGCTGAAATCAGAGTTGGTAGAAACAATGGCAGGAGCTGATTATGAGGCTGGATACTCAAGGAGATGAATTAAGAAAATGGATCTGAGGCTTAACTTTATTTTCTTTTTATATGTTTTCTAAATTAGGACTTTTCTGGTTTTTTTCTTTAAGCCAAAATTTAGCCATCTGTTGGACAACACAGGATGTACTCTGTCTTTTAAGATAATACAAATTTTAATTTGATAGTTTGCAAGACAACACTGCCCAGTGCTGAGACATCTGAATTCTAAAATTTAAATGATTACACATAGCTAAGTAAGGCCAGCTGAACTTATTCTCTTCCATCCTCCCTCCATTCCTTTCTTCCTTCATTTATTTCTTGTTTCTGCCTTTCCTTTCTTCTTTTATTTGTGTATCTGTGTTCATGTGGTTGTTTGTGTGTGTGTGTGTGTGTGTGTGTGTGTGTGTGTGTGTGCGCGTGCGCGTATGTCTGTAAAAGCAAAAAGCAGTCTCAGATGCTGTTGCGCAGGAAAACTCTATCTTGTTTTTATCCTTTATATTTTTTTCTTGATCATTGTTTTTGGTTTAGTATTATACTGCATTGAGTCAGTGTCTGTCGTTGAGACATGGGCCATAGTTTATACTGAGTTGACTGCTCAGCAAGCCCTAAGACTTGTTCTGTTGCCACTCCCCAAGCACCAGTATTATGAAGGTTAGCCACTATATAAAAAATATGTTTAACATAATAATAAGAATCAAAACCAGGTCTATATGCCTGCACAGCAGTTTACCAGTTGAGGTCCTTCCATAATACCTAGACTGAATCTGCCAAAACCTTCAGGTTAGTTTTTAACCATCTCAGTTTGGGTAAAATAGAAACTTCTGACAGCCTCTCTCTCTCTCTCTCTCTCTCTCTCTCTCTCTCTCTCTCTCTCTCTGTGTGTGTGTGTGTGTG